>NW_026539191.1:83991-360709 GCF_027791375.1 Indicator indicator
CTCCATTATCCCTTACCTCCCCCTGGCGGAAGGCAGGGCACCCCTAATGGTGGGGATTACCTCCACATGTACAGCTGGCACAATGTCCAGCACCAGAATTAGGATCACTGTTGGAGCTATCAGAGTTGTTCTGGGAAACTGAGGAAGCGACAGCTACCCTCCTGGTATTGCTACCTCGGGATCTGCCCCTCTGCAGCTCCCGTAACCTCTTGAAAAGATCAGAAGTTGGTTGACCATCCCATCTGTTCATGTTCTCACCAAACTGATCACGCAGAGTTATCCAGATACTGCCACGTGATTGCCTCTGCTGTCTGTTTTGGTTTGGCCTGTTTTGGAATGGCCTCCTTGGAGCACATCTGTTTCTGACAGCTGAAACTTGTATCCATCTGGAGGAAGAGGAATTAGAATCATCCCCCTTCATCAAGTTGGATATGGAGGTTTTAAGTTCCTCCTTCAGCTCTTTCATGCAATTCTCCATCTTTCCAGACAGAGTTTCAATGGCTGAAACCAAAGAAGTACGTGCAAGACTATCCTCCAACTGCCTCATCTGGTCAGTGAAATGGCCAACAGTAGGAGGTGCTCCACCATAATTTCTTGCCACAATCCTGCTTGCCAGAATAGTAGCATAATTAGGAGGAGCAAGCTTAATGAGCTTTTTGGCAAGGCCTGTTCCAACAGGAATTTCATCAGGATTCAGAGTCTTATGATCTCCATACATTACTTCTCTCACAGCAAACTCTCTCAGACGCCTGATTCCCTCAGCTATTGTGGTCCAAGGCTTAGGGTTCCATGGTAAATCATCTCTGCTGGGGTACCGCAGCGAGACTGCAAGTAGGAGGCGTGCCCACAGAGAAACTTTACCAATGCACTTGCCTAGATGCCTGTCTATGCCTGTATCCTTTGAGAGCATCCCCAGCTGAGAGGCCGACTTGTCGCCTACCACCAATGCTGGGGCTCCCATATCAAAACACCTGGCTAGCCAAGACAGGACTGGCTCATTATCTCCTCTGATGTAATCCTTCCTCACATGTCTAATTTCCTGTCTGGGTGCATTAGCTGACTGTATGTCATCCTCATCATCATCATCATCATCATCATCCTGAGGTCGCTGTCCCCATAATCCTATTTTAATCCTCCGTTGAATTTCTTTGAGTTCAGAGGCACTACCAGCAGTTGCTAATCTACCAGGGTCTACATCCTGACCTACATCTCCATCATCCATGTGGGGTCTCAAGAGGTCTACCAGAGTTTTAAGGCTAACCCTCTCTTCCTCATCAGAAGGATCTTTCTTAAGAGAGGGACCCTGAGTAGAAGGACCCTCATCTCCATCTGCACCATCTCCTGCAGCATCTGCATCTCCTTTACGCTTTCTGGTTACAGTGGCCACCAAATTTACTGGCTTGGTTTTCACATTCACAGCAGAGTTGGAAGAGCAAGTAGCCTTATGTCTTTCTTGACACAGTGCTATCAGTAGCCATATGATTATTCCAAGAAGCAACAAAATTAAGATTAAGGCTAGTACAAGATATCTAAGGTACCACTGGTTCCAAAGACCCTCTGTAGTTGTAAGAGGAGTAACAAACTCATATGTGTCTGCTAGCAGATCCATAGTTGAGTTACCATAGCTTCTTAGCCCAATAAGACCATAACAGAATTCACCAACATTCAGTAACTTGTTCTTAACCCAAAGAAACGACTTATATGCCACATATCTCACAATCTTGTCTATCATGCAGGAAACAGCCCATCTGTAGACAATCACACTGATAACAGAGGAAATAAAATTACTCAAAATCCAAAACAGCTTCATTTTGCTTCCTAATCTGAGCAGAAATAAATCAAACAAGCAATCGAGCCCCGAGTTGGAGCGCCAAAAATAAAAAGTGTGTCGGTGTGAGCTGAAATTCCCCCCCCACCGACAATAACCAGGCTAGCTCAGTCTGGAAGCAAATGAAAAGCTGTATTTACAAGCAAAGTCTAAAATCTACAATGAAATGCAATGAATATGTACAAATATACAAAATTCACAACATTCACAAATATATACAATCAACAGAAAAAGCACAATCGATCTCCCTTTGCTTCCCCCCAAGGGGACCCTCCCAAAGGGGCCTCCCTCTCCCAGGAGCTTCCCCCCGAGACCCCCCTGGACAGAGAAGCAGAGTTAGTTAAGCAGAAAGTTGTTAACTTAGCTGCCAAGGTCAGTGTGTTATCTTCAGCCAGAAGAGAAGAAGAAAACAGCAGCCAGACAGCCCAGCAACTGCCCCCACTGCCGAACGCAGAATGTGCAGAGTGCCTACTTTGTTTTGGGTAATAGTTCTTAAACATTTCTATCTATCCAATGGAAGTGTTTAGAACAATCGTTATTTTGCTTTCTTACACCCAATAGTGACTTATTTACATTCTTTCACTTTCTCTGTTCTGAATTTTGCAAGGAAAAATTAAAAAGACAGTTTCAAACCATCACACCTTGGCAGCTAAGTTAACAACTTTCTGCTTAACTAACTCTGCTTCTCTGTCCAGGGGGGTCTGGGGGGGAAGCTCCTGGGAGAGGGAGGCCCCTTTGGGAGGGTCCCCTTGGGGGGAAGCAAAGGGAGATCGATTGTGCTTTTTCTGTTGATTGTATATATTTGTGAATGTTGTGAATTTTGTATATTTGTACATATTCATTGCATTTCATTGTAGATTTTAGACTCTGCTTGTAAATACAGCTTTTCATTTGCTTCCAGACTGAGCTAGCCTGGTTATTGTTGGTGGGGGGGGAATTTCAGCTCACACCGACACACTTTTTATTTTTGGCGCTCCAACTCGGGGCTCGATTGCTTGTGATTTATTTCTGCTCAGATTAGGAAGCAAAATGAAGCTGTTTTGGATTTTGAGTAATTTTATTTCATCTATTATCAGTGTGATTGTTTACAGATGGGCCATTTCTTGCATGATAGACAAGATTGTGAGATATGTGGCATATAAGTCGTTTCTTTGGGTTAAGAACAAGTTACTGAATGTTGGTGAATTCTGTTGTGGTCTTATTGGGCTAAGAAGCTATGGTAACTCAACTATGGATCTGCTAGCAGACACATATGAGTTTGTTACTCCTCTTACAACTACAGAGGGTCTTTGGAACCAGTGGTACCCTAGATATCTTGTGCTAGCCTTAATCTTAATTTTGTTGCTTCTTGGAATAATCATATGGCTACTGATAGCACTGTGTCAAGAAAGACATAAGGCTACTTGCTCTTCCAACTCTGCTGTGAATGTGAAAACCAAGCCAGTAAATTTGGTGGCCACTGTAACCAGAAAGCGTAAAGGAGATGCAGATGCTGCAGGAGATGGTGCAGATGGAGATGAGGGTCCTTCTACTCAGGGTCCCTCTGTTAAGAAAGATCCTTCTGATGAGGAAGAGAGGGTTAGCCTTAAAACTCTGGTAGACCTCTTGAGACCCCACATGGATGATGGAGATGTAGGTCAGGATGTAGACCCTGGTAGATTAGCAACTGCTGGTAGTGCCTCTGAACTCAAAGAAATTCAACGGAGGATTAAAATAGGATTATGGGGACAGCGACCTCAGGATGATGATGATGATGATGATGATGAGGATGACATACAGTCAGCTAATGCACCCAGACAGGAAATTAGACATGTGAGGAAGGATTACATCAGAGGAGATAATGAGCCAGTCCTGTCTTGGCTAGCCAGGTGTTTTGATATGGGAGCCCCAGCATTGGTGGTAGGCGACAAGTCGGCCTCTCAGTTGGGGATGCTCTCAAAGGATACAGGCATAGACAGGCACCTAGGCAAGTGCATTGGTAAAGTTTCTCTGTGGGCACGCCTCCTACTGGCAGTCTCGCTGAGGTACCCCAGCAGAGATGATTTACCATGGAACCCTAAGCCTTGGACCACAATAGCTGAGGGAATCAAGCGTCTGAGAGAGTTTGCTGTGAGAGAAGTAATGTATGGAGATCATAAGACTCTGAATCCTGATGAAATTCCTGTTGGAACAGGCCTTGCCAAAAAGCTCATTAAGCTTGCTCCTCCTAATTATGCTACTATTCTGGCAAGCAGGATTGTGGCAAGAAATTATGGTGGAGCACCTCCTACTGTTGGCCATTTCACTGACCAAATGAGGCAGTTGGAGGATAGTCTTGCACGTACTTCTTTGGTTTCAGCCATTGAAACTCTGTCTGGAAAGATGGAGAATTGCATGAAAGAGCTGAAGGAGGAACTTAAAACCTCCATATCCAACTTGATGAAGGGGGATGATTCTAATTCCTCTTCCTCCAGATGGATACAAGTTTCAGCTGTTAGGAACAGACGTGCTCCAAGAAGGCCATTCCAGAATAGGTCAAACCAAAACAGACAGCAGAGGCAATCACGTGGCAGTATCTGGATAACTCTGCGTGATCAGTTTGGTGAGAACATGAACAGATGGGATGGTCAACCAACTTCTGATCTTTTCAAGAGGTTACGGGAGCTGCAGAGGGGCAGATCCCGAGGTAGCAATACCAGGAGGGTAGCTGTCGCTTCCTCAGTTTCCCAGAACAACTCTGATAGCTCCAACAGTGATCCTAATTCTGGTGCTGGACATTGTGCCAGCTGTACATGTGGAGGTAATCCCCACCATTAGGGGTGCCCTGCCTTCCGCCAGGGGGAGGTAAGGGATAATGGAGATAACAGAATCTATTGGGATGTGTACATCCAGTGGCCTGGCACTTCAAAATTTCAGAAGTACAGGGCCTTGGTTGACACAGGAGCTCAGTGCACCATAATACCATCAAATTATCAAGGGGGAGAATCTATAACTATTCAGGGAGTCACTGGTGGATCTCAAGAGTTGTTTAAGATAGAGGTTGATATAAGTTTAACTGGGAAGCAGTGGAAGAAACATACTATTGTAACAGGTCCTAATGCACCTTGTATTTTGGGAATTGACTTTCTGAGAGAAGGGCGTTTTAAAGACCCTAAGGGTTACAAATGGGCTTTTGGAATAGCAACTGTAGAAATTGATGGAGGAAAATTGAAGTTGTCCATTAGACCTGAGCTTTCAGATGAATCTGCAGTTGTGGGACAACATGAGATAGAGGATGTAAAGCTGCCGGTTGCTTCTCAAACTGTGCATCACAGACAATACAGAACCAACCGTGACTCTTTGGTGCCCATTCAAAACTTGATTCGTCAGTTGGAGAGTCAGAAGGTCATCAGCAAAACTCATTCACCTTTCAACAGTCCAATCTGGCCTGTGAGAAAGCAGAATGGAGAGTGGCGTCTGACAGTTGATTTCCGTGCCTTGAATGAAGTAACTCCACCCATGAGTGCAGCTGTACCAGACATGATGGAACTCCAATATGAGCTGGAATCCAAGCAGGCCAAATGGTATGCTACCATAGACATTGCTAATGCTTTCTTCTCTATTCCCATAGCAGAGGAATGCAGGCCTCAGTTTGCTTTCACCTGGAGAGGCATTCAGTACACATTCAATCGTTTGCCCCAGGGGTGGATTCACAGTTCAACCATCTGCCATGCAGTGATCCATGATGCTTTGGAGAAAGGTGGAGCTCCAGAACACATTCAGTTCATCGATGACATCATCGTCTGGGGTGAGACTGCTGAAGAAGTCTTCGAGAAAGGTAACAAAATCCTTGACATTCTCTTGCAAGCTGGTTTCGCTATCAAGCGAGACAAGGTGAAAGGACCTGCCAGAGAAATCCAGTTTCTGGGAGTGCGGTGGCAAGATGGTCGCCGTCACATCCCAATGGATGTGATAAACAGAGTCTCCACCATGGCAAATCCCATCAACAAGAAAGAAACTCTGCGTTTCTTAGGCATAGTGGGATTTTGGAGACTGCACATTCCTGGATACAGTCAGATTGTGAAACCTCTCTATGATGTGACTCGAAAGAGAAACAGTTTCCAATGGGGTCCTGAGCAACAAGCAGCCTTTGACCAGATCAAGCGAGAGGTAGTCCAAGCGATGGGTCTGGGACCTGTCCGAACTGGTCCAGACATTAAGAACATTCTGTACACGGCCGCGAGTGACAATGGTCCAACCTGGTGCTTATGGCAAAGAGCTCCAGGGGAGACACGAGGACGTCCTCTTGGTTTCTGGGGTCGTGGCTACAGAGGCTCAGAGGCAAACTACACTCCAACAGAGAAAGAGATTTTAGCTGCTTATGAAGGAGTGAAAGCTGCTTCTGAAGTGATTGGAACTGAGTCACAACTTCTTCTAGCTCCTAGATTGCCAGTTCTGAATTGGATGTTCAAAGGCAAAGGTTCTTCACCACATCATGCAACAGATGCTACCTGGTCTAAGTGGATGGCTCTGATAACACAGAGAGCTCGAATGGGAAATCTCGAAAGGCCTGGTTTGGTGGAGGTGATCACAAACTGGCCAGAAGGCACAAGCTGTGCTAAACCTCCAGAGGAGAGAGTAGCTCGTGCTGAGGAAGCTCCTCCTTACAGTGATCTGTCTGATGATGAAAAGAGATATGCTTTGTTCACAGACGGTTCCTGTCGTCTTGTTGGGAACAAGCGGAGATGGAAATCTGCAGTGTGGAGCCCAACGCGCAGAGTTGCAGAAGCGAGAGATGGAGAAGGAGAATCCAGTCAATTCGCAGAGGTAAAAGCTGTCCAGCTAGCTCTTAACGTAGCTGAACGTGAGAGATGGCCAAAGCTTTATCTCTACACCGACTCGTGGATGGTAGCCAATGCCTTGTGGGGTTGGCTGAAAGACTGGAAGAAGAATGGCTGGCAGAGGAAAGGAAAGCCAATCTGGGCTGCAGATCTGTGGCAAGACATTGCTGCTCGCATTGAGAGAATCCCAGTGAAAGTGAGACACATCGATGCTCACATTCCTAAGAGCAAAGCTACTGAGGAACAACAACACAACCATCAGGCAGATCTAGCTGCAAGAGTTTCCCAGGTGGACACAAACTCTGATCCTGATCCTGATCTTGACTGGAAACACCGAGGTGAGCTGTTCTTAGCTCGGTGGGCCCATGACTCGTCAGGACATCAAGGCAGAGATGCAACCTACCGATGGGCTCGTGACAGATCCATTGACATTTCCATGGATGCTATCACACAAGTCATCCATGACTGTGACATTTGTGCTGCTATTAAGCAGGCAAAGCGGATCAAGCCCTTGTGGTACGGTGACCGACGGTCCAAGTACAAGTATGGTGAAGCCTGGCAGATTGACTACATCACTCTACCTCGTTCTCCATCTGGTAAGCAGTATGTGCAGATACAGCATCGCGCCCAAGAGGAGAGTTCATGAGATCTACAGTGCACGAACCCTGAGAGCCCTGAGTCACCTGAGAGTCCCTGTTCCTTTCTTCGCTCCATCTGCGAGGAAACAAGCTGTTTGCTGTTTTTCCTGTGATTTGACTCTTTTGTATCATCTACATCTGAGATAGCCGGAATGGTCTATGGTCTTTATTCACCTATTGTTGTAGATATTATTTTAGATTAGATAAATGATAGTCGCAGCCAATGGAATTGTTTAGAAGGGGTGGACTGTGATGGTTTGAAACTGTCTTTTTAATTTTTCCTTGCAAAGTTCAGAACAGAGAAAGTGAAAGAATGTAAATAAGTCACTATTGGGTGTAAGAAAGCAAAATAATGATTGTTCTAAACACTTCCATTGGATAGATAGAAATGTTTAAGAACTATTACCCAAAACAAAGTAGGCATTCGGCACATTCTGCGTTCGGCAGTGGGGGCAGTTGCTGGGCTGTCTGGCTGCTGTTTCTTCTTCTCTTCTGGCTGAAGATAACACGTACTGACCTTGGCAGCTAAGTTAACAACTTTCTGCTTAACTAACTCTGCTTCTCTGTCCAGGGGGGTCTGGGGGGGAAGCTCCTGGGAGAGGGAGGCCCCTTTGGGAGGGTCCCCTTGGGGGGAAGCAAAGGGAGATCGATTGTGCTTTTTCTGTTGATTGTATATATTTGTGAATGTTGTGAATTTTGTATATTTGTACATATTCATTGCATTTCACTGTAGATTTTAGACTCTGCTTGTAAATACAGCTTTTCATTTGCTTCCAGACTGAGCTAGCCTGGTTATTGTCGGTGGGGGGGGAATTTCAGCTCACACCGACACACATACCTAAGACTCTTTCAAGTGAAGTAAACTGACTATAATGGGTAAGTCATGACAAACATTAGAAAAAAGGGTGTTCAGGATATTTAGCAGAAAGAAAAAGGTAACATGAGAAAGACACAAGGGTCAGTATGGCAGTAATTATAACACTTTAACTTTTGCTCCCTCAGAATGTAAATAATGTATTTCTAATGGAAAGTGAAATACAAGTATCCTTTTTGGAGAAAGACAAGACAAACCACACAGCAACACACAAATACACAAAATTATGTTGTTAGCAATATCCTGAACCTGGCCAAAGGGTGTTACACTGGTCAGTGGCTGCAAATTGACCAATATTGATTTACATGTCAAATCAAAGGCATATTTTGACCAGCAAATGTAAAAAGGAGGAAAATAAACATCACTGCAAGAGATAAGGGATGGTGTTTCACAAAAAGCAAAGTGGTGCTTGGGTGACCAGAAAATTTGGTACTTTGGACAAGTAAAGGGAATCTTGGCAATAGGGAAGTCACCCCCAAATTTCAGGTACGTCTTCCAATACCCTAAGGCTTACCAAAAAAGGTGACCAACACTCCTTCCTAACATTTGTCACTATGTGTTACAGGAAATGAATATAACAAAGATCAGTGTAGGATATTTTGAAAACGAAGATTGATTTTTATTTTGAACAAATCTATGTCCAATTTCTCTTGCTCGTTTTCTCAGATTGCTCATGTATGCATACACATTTCTCACAGTCACACCCTCTCAAGAGCTTTCTTCTGCCTGTGCCTGGGGAAGCACAAACAAGGGATGCTGAGCCTTGAGCCCTTACCATGTCTCTTGCCTTCCTCTTCTCTGGCAATGACAAAATCCCTTTTGGATAGTCCTTTTATAACCTTTAGGAGTTGAGAAATTACTGTGATCTTATATATTGACCTCAAATCTTGCTCAGTCCTGACGCCATGTATGTAAAGCAAGGTTACACCCCTTTGTTTCCCAATTTTAAGCTTATAATCCTCTTTCCTGTTGAGATGAAAGGAGGATGATGGCAAAAGAGTTGTGGTATATCCTTGCTCCTTAATTGC
Organism: Indicator indicator; assembly: GCF_027791375.1. Lineage (NCBI taxonomy): Eukaryota > Metazoa > Chordata > Aves > Piciformes > Indicatoridae > Indicator > Indicator indicator. The sequence goes on from NW_026539191.1 coordinate 93,159, forward strand.
TGTTACCAAAGTACAGGACTTCTGCTGGTGAACCATCTCTGATGGGGTCTGATTGCAGAGAAGCCGACTGGCCTCCATAAGAACACACTGGCCAGGATTTATAGCTCAGTTTCTGCCAGTTGCATCCTTGCTAATCAATGTGGGATATTCTTTTAAACATTGCTCTTGTTTCTTCTGGTGCTTTGACACACAGACATTTCTATTCATATGTCGGCTAGATGAATCTTTATATATATATATATATATATATCTCACAAATGTCTACATAATTGATAGCTTGCAGCCTGAGAAATTTTTCTCCAACTGTCAGTTTGCTAACCTAGCAGAGGTTCCCAGATGAAGAGAGCAGCCTGATACAGCCCAAATACACCTCTCATCCCAGTGAAAAGGGAGATCATAGCACTCTGTTAATTTCATATCTGGATAAGAAAGGTGTATGCTTATTTTATTTATGTCAAACAAGGGCCAAAAATTAGGATGGCAACAGTGAAAGGTATTGAGAGAAAAATGCAATTCTGTGTTCTCGCTTAAGATCTTTTGATGTTGTTTCACCATTTCCTAGTCCAGGAGATCTGCCTGCTCACCATCCCACCCATCCCAGGATGGGTATCCCGAGGCTTGCTTAGGGCCAGTTTCCCCTCCCTGCTGCTAAGGATACCTCACCTGCCCAGGTAGACAGGTGAAGACCCATCCTTCTCTTCCTGCAATCCAGGCTATTGTGTGTTTCCTCCTGACTGCCAAGATTCCTATGTTAAGGATACAGTGGTAAAACTTTATAAATTGCAACCTTTGGAAAAAAAGACATTTTGCAATCACTTTGTTAGAGTTCACTATCCATCCTACGCTGAGCTTGTCTTAAAGATTAGAAAATATGTGACTGCTAGGTATACAGAGATGGAATTTAATTTTAAGATGACACTCTTAGCCAGGTCTATCAAGAGGAAAAGGATAATACAGTATTAAAGTTGCAATTACTGTATTAGGTCCAAAATATAAATCCATATACCAGCTGTTACAACCTAGCTAAAGAAGGGTTAGGAATCAGGCAAAATATTTTCATTATTTTCATGGAGTTTTATATAGCTACTCATAACAGTGAAATTAAATGAATGCACATGTGTGTGTGTGTGTGTACAGCTAGATTTATAAGCTGTCTTTAAAAGTATTTCAGGTCCTGCTGAAATAGCACAGAAATAGAAGCCAGGATTATTTCACCTGCCTAGCTGGCTTCAGCAATCATGTATAGAGTTGCACTTGGCTATACAGATATACAAGACATAGCTTTGCACAGCTATGTCTTAGGGCAGTTGTGAAAATTTGTGGATTTGAACCTTGGAGCACCATGAAGCAGGAAGGAAGCTAACACTGCAAAATGTGCTACTCCTTTTCCTGTGTCAGGACCCCTCAGTGAACCAGAGCCTTCAGGACACCAGTGCTAGCTACAACACAAAGCCCTGCTAAATATCTGTGTTTTTTTAACCTATTTTCTCTCTATCCAAAGAAAGCTAGTGTAGCTTTGCTGGTTTGGACTACCTGAGGATGTAACCTTCAGAAATGAAGTGCCTTTTTCAGCTGCCAGAACATTTTGTCATTGTCTGGGGTGATGTAGAGGGAAAGGAGAGATTTTAGCCAGTATCCAGCCTGGTCAGAGTCTACAGGGGGGCAGCAGCTGCAGAGGCATTTCTGTCTCTTTGCAGGAATCCAGCGTAGGCTCTGTGGAGGTTGTAAACCCTGGCTTGGGCACTGCTACCTCTGTGCCACGTGCTACCTCCCAGCATCATTGCATCTGCATCAAAACCTTCTCAGAGGGGCCACTCCTCTGAGATGGCCCTGTGCACCCATCCTGTAGGACCCACCCTAAGCCCTTGGGCTCAGCAAGACCAGTAGCAGCAAGCCCAATTCTGAAGGACTTTTCCTTGCTCCTAGTCACATGGCCCTGCTGAGTCTGGATAGCTTCACCATCAGCGTTGCCCCAGGCATGACTCATCTATTTTACTGTAACAAGCTCTTCTAACTCCATGTTGGACTTCCGTACTGTGTTCACTCTTCCCAGCCTTGTCTGTCTCTGAGCAGAGCAGCCCTGGCTTCTCCAGACCCCCTGTGCATGATCAGCAGAGCTTCAGGCCTGGCAGAGGTCCTTCCCCACCTGTTCAAGCCTGAATTCCTCTTCATGTGTCACCTACTACCTGAACATTATGGAGAGATCCACAGGGGACTCTCCTCAGTGACTGCAATGGCACAAATGCTTTTCCAAGGATGAGAAATAACATTTCTGAATTCTCTTACTAGATTCTAGGAGTGCATATGATCACCTTTTAGAAGTACTCACCCTGCAGCTGAGTGAGCTGATCAGGATCGACACCGGGTCCACTGTGCCTGCTTTGGGTTCTCTCTCTTTTCGTTTCTTTTCGGGGTTTGCGGGGCGGAAAGACCCCTGGCAGAGAGCGACAACCAGCGGTCGTCCTCTCACGTGCCTGCTCCGGATTGAGACGTCAGCCGCGGGAATTTTTAAAACCCGGCGGAGCTGAGCGCGCGACGCCATTTTGGCTGGTGAGCTAGGCTTCTTGCCTGGTTGTACATGCCAGGTCAGCTGACAGGGTACAGAGGAAAAAAAAATTAAAAAAACAAAAAAAAACCAACCCTCAATAAAATCTCTGATCTTAAGATCTCTTGTCTGCAGGTACCTACCATGGTAGCAACTCGGACAAAGGGTGTTAAACATGCAGTAGGTTCTCAGACTGAGTTTCTCTGCAAGCATGCTGGTGTTCAGGCTTCTGGCTGCAGTGAGTGTTCAAGGCTGGCACTTGGTGTGGAGGGTGAAGGAGACACCTGTGTCAGGTGTGACCAGGTGAATTTTCTCATAAATTTGGTAGCTGAGCTGAAGGATGAAGTGGCTGAGCTGAAAGCAGAAGTAGCAAGGCTCAGGACCATACGAGAATGTGAAAGGGAGTTGGATATGTGGGAACAGGCTTTGAAACCCTCTCCAGTTGAGGGGAGCAGTGGAGGGTGGATACGGGTCCCTGTCAGGGGAAGCAAAGGGAATGCACCCCGACCCTCTTCCCCTCCCCCGCTGCCCTTGAGCAATAACTATGAGACTCTGCAGTCTGAGGGCAATGTGGATGAGAGTATTGTAGAGGAACCGAACAAGGAGATACCAAAGATGAAGCAGCCCCCCAAACCTTAAGGACCAGTGCTACAAAGAAAAAGAGAAAGGCTATAGTTATTGGAGACTCTCTCTTGAGGGGAACAGAGGGACCCATATGCCGTCCTGACCCATCCCATAGGGAGGTGTGCTGCCTACCTGGGGCCCGGGTGAAGGACATCACCCAGAGGTTACCTAAACTAATCCAGCCCTCTGGCTATTACCCATTGCTGGTAATTCAGGCTGGAAGTGAAGAAATTGAAAAGAGCAGCACCAGGAAGATTAAAAAGGAAATTAAGGCCCTTGGGAAATCAATTGACGGGGCAGGAGCTCAAGTGGTGTTCTGCTCAGTTCCCTCAGCAGCTGTGGTGTACACTGAGAGAAACAGGAAAACCCACACCATCAACAGTTGGCTTAGGAGATGGTGCCAGCAGCGGAATTTTGGCTTCTTTGATCACGGGGAAACTCTTACTGCACCTGACCTGCTGGACCAAGATGGGTTGAATTTATCTAGAAAGGGTAAGAGGGTGCTGGCACTGGGGTTGGCAGGACTCATTGGGAGGGCTTTAAACTAGGTCTGAAGGGGGTGGGTGTGGAAACCAGTCTCCCTGGAAAGGAGGGAGGACCACACAAACTGGTGAAATCAGCAGCCCAGCTGAAGTGCATGTACACCAATGCACGCAGTATGGGCAACAAACAAGAGGAACTGGAACTCTTGGTTCACCAGGAAGACTATGATTTAGTTGCCATTACAGAAACGTGGTGGGACGATTCTCACAATTGGAGTACTGCACTGGGGGGTTATAAGCTCTTTAGGAGAGACAGGCAAGGGAGAAGAGGAGGAGGGGTGGCCCTGTATATTAGGGAATCTTTTGATGCCTCAGAACTCGAGGTTGCAGATGAAAGGATTGAATGCTTATGGGTTAAAATAGGAAAGAGGCCACACAAAACTGACATCCTGGTTGGAGTCTGTTATAGACCACCCAACCAGGATGAGGAGGCTGATGAGATATTCTATAAGCAGATGGAAGCTGTCTCAAGATCATCAGACCTTGTCCTTGTGGGGGACTTTAACCTACCAGACATCTGCTGGGAACTTAATTCAGCAGAGAGGAGACAGTCCAGAAGGTTCCTAGAGTGCATGGATGACAACTTCCTGATGCAGCTCTTAGGTGAACCTACCAGGGGCAAGGCTCTGCTTGATCTGCTCTTCTCAAATAGAGAAGGGCTGGTGGGAGATGTGATGGTTGGAGGCTGTCTAGGGTGCAGCGACCATGAGATAGTGGAGTTTTCAATATGCAGGGAAATAGGGAGGAGCAGTAACAGAACCCTCACTTTGGACTTTCAGAGGGCAAACTTCAGGTTGTTCAGGCAACTTATTCAGAAAGTTCCCTGGGTAACAGCCCTTAAGGACAAAGGGGTCCAGGATGGTTGGACCTACTTCAAACAGGAGCTCTTAAAGGCACAGGAAATGGCAGTTCCCACATGCCGTAAGACGAGCCGGCGGGGAAGACGACCGGCCTGGATGAGCAAGGAGCTCCTGAAGGATTTAAGGGAAAAAAAGAGGGTTTATCGCCTTTGGATAGGGGGGGAGGCAACTAGTGATATGTTTAAGGATGTTGTTAGATCATGTAGAAGGAAAATTAGAGAGGCAAAAGCACAGTTAGAAATTAAACTGGCCGCTTCTGTGAAAGACAACAAAAAGCATTTTTATAAATATATTAATGCTAAAAAGAGGGGCAAGAGGAGCCTCCACTCTTTATTGGACGTGGAGGGTAACATTATAACTAAGGATGAGGAGAAGGCTGAGATTCTAAATACCTTCTTTGCCTCTATTTTCAACAGTAAGGCAGGAGGACTTCAGGATAACTGGCCTCCTGAGCTGGTTGATGGGGTCAAGGAGCAGTGTTGTACTCCTGAAATCCATGTGGAATTAGTTCGAGACTTGTTGAGTCACTTGGATATTCACAAGTCCATGGGACCTGATGGGATTCATCCTAGGGTGCTGAAAGAGCTGGCAGATGAGCTGGCCAAGCCTCTGTCCATCATTTTCCACCAGTCCTGGCTCACTGCAGAGGTCCCAGAAGACTGGAAACTGGCCAATGTGACGCCCATCCACAAGAAGGGACGAACAGAAGAACCTGGGAACTACAGGCCTGTCAGCCTGACTTCAGTGCCAGGGAAAATCATGGAGCAGATTGTCTTGGGGGCAATCACTGCATACCTGAAGGATAGCCAAGGAATCAGGCCCAGCCAACATGGATTTAGGAAGGGCAGGTCCTGCCTCACCAACCTGATCTCCTTCTATGATCAGGTGACCCGCCTGGTGGACGTGGGAAAGGCTGTGGATGTAGTCTACCTGGACTTCAGCAAGGCCTTTGACACTGTCCCCCACAGCAAACTCTTGGCCAAACTGGCAGCTTGTGGCTTGGACAGCAGCACTCTGCGCTGGGTTAGGAACTGGCTGGAGAGCCGAGCCCAGAGAATGGTGGTGAATGGTGCCACATCCAGCTGGCAGCCTGTCACTAGTGGTGTCCCCCAGGGATCAGTGCTGGGCCCCATCCTGTTCAATATCTTTATTGATGATCTGGGTGAGGGGATTGAGTCCATCATCAGTAAGTTTGCAGATGACACCAAGCTGGGAGCAGGTGTTGATCTGTTAGAAGGTAGAAGGGCTCTGCAGAGGGACCTTGACAGGCTGGACAGATGGGCAGAGTCCAACAGGATGGCATTCAACAAGTCCAAGTGCCGGGTGCTGCACTTCGGCCACAACAACCCCATGCAGAGCTACAGGCTGGGGTCACAGTGGCTGGAGAGCAGCCAGGTGGAGAGGGACCTGGGGGTACTGGTTGACAGGCGCCTGAACATGAGCCAGCAGTGTGCCCAGGTGGCCAAGAGAGCCAATGGCATCCTGGCCTGCATCAGGCATAGTTTGGCCAGCAGGAGCAGGGAGGTCATTGTACCCCTGTACACAGCACTGGTTAGGCCACACCTTGAGTACTGTGTCCAGTTCTGGGCCCCTCAGTTTAGGAAAGATGTTGAATTGCTGGAGCATGTCCAGAGAAGGGCAACGAGGCTGGTGAGAGGCCTTGAGCACAAGCCCTATGAGGAGAGGCTGAGGGAGCTGGGACTGTTTAGCTTGGAGAAGAGAAGGCTCAGGGGAGACCTCATTGCTGTCTACAACTACCTGAAGGGAGGTTGTAGCCAGGAGGGGTTTGGTCTCTTCTCCCAGGCAACCAGCAGCAGAACAAGAGGACACAGTCTCAAGCTGCGCCAGGGGAGGTTTAGGCTGGAGGTGAGGAGAAAGTTCTTCACAAAGAGAGTGGTTGGCCATTGGAATGTGCTGCCCAGGGAGGTGGTGGAGTCACCATCCCTGGAGGTGTTCAAGAGGGGATTGGACGTGGCACTTGGTGCCATGGTTTAGATAGTCATGAAGTTTAGGGTGACAGGTTGGACTCGATGATCCTTGAGGTCTCTTCCAACCTTCTTGATTCTTGATTCTTGATTCTTGATTCTTGATTCTTGATTTTATCTTCTTTAATGAATTTTCACCTTTCCATCTTACTGCAACAGTTTTGTTACCAGCCTTTGGTTTTTCAGATAAATTCAGCTATTTCTGGGTGGGGTTTTTTTTGTTGTTTGGTTTGGTTTGGTTTTTTAAAGTCATCTAGATCTTGCTACATAATATTCCAACCCTTTGCTGCACTGGCAATACTTTGGAAATTTGTCACATCAAAACATTTTATTAATAAATAGATATATTAATTAATTAGTATGTAAATATAATTTCCATTTTGTGTAAATGCTTCAGACAAAGTAATTGTGCAAGAGTAGTCCATGGGCATTATTTCCAGCACTTTCCTGTCCAGAAGCCTCTCTCAGCACAGTCCTTCCTTCGCTAAAATCTGTGGTCTTTTTGTGCTGGCCAGATCACTGCCTGCTGCATGAATGTGCTGTGCATTGCATATGCTGACTTCAGTAGTAATTTCCCACACAACACTATTGCAAACACATTACCAAAGTCAAGGCAGTTGGAATTTTTTCCTCTTCTTTCTCCTTCCAGAATATATTACTGAGTAAGCTCAGGTTACATTTTATCACATTTACTTTCATGTCCTCAAATTTTATTTTATTCAGAGATTGTCCTAACAAATTGCATGGAACTGATGTCAGGCAAAAGGACATATAATTGTCCAGATTACTTTCCATATTCCTTTTGTAGGTGCTATGAATGCTGTTATCTAAGGAGCCAGTGCTCCTTGACAGTGTCATTTGGTGTCCCGGTTATTGTGCTGCATCGTTCACAATCCGGCAAAGACATCACCTCCTCTTGTTCCCTCCTTCGCCACCTGAGCATGCTGCCTTACTCTTCCAGGCAAGAACCTTCTTTCCTGTTATGCATCCACCTTTCTGCCATTAAATTGGTATTGCTGTCATTATGGAAAACCAAAGTAAAGTAGTCATTTAGATTTGGAACCATACTTGAATTATCTTTAATCTTCACATCATTCCTGTTTCAGAGCAGTTCCGTTTTCCCCTCATTCTCCTTCTATTTATATAGTTGAGGAGCCATTTATTACTTTAATTTCCTTTGTAATGCTTCACTTCCAACAGTTTCTACTGTATTTCTACACTCCCTGACCTCCAAGTCAGTTTTCATTGCTAATCTGTCTCTTTTTCAATTTCTTATAAGTGCTTTGATTACTTAGACTTCAAGTGATTAACTTTGCTTTATTATAAAAGGCACATGGGGTCTTGTGTCAAGAGGCACATCCCTCACATTGGGGTGCCTGACCCTGGTGAGGGGCTGAATTCCCCACCTTTCTGTGCTGATGGCATTGGGAATGGGTAAGTTCTTACTGCCTGGAGGGGGAAAAGGGAAAATCCAGAACTCAATAGTCTCAGAGATTTTTGTCAGGACAAAATATATAGGACAATCTCTGTATTTCAGGATGGCTGTGGCAGTCTGAGATGTCTGATCTCTCTCTGAGTAACAGCCATTTTGAAGTGATTATTCATCCTGTTAGATCTGAAGCATTTCACCAGAGGTTTTTTGGTTTTTTTCCCTAACTTACTTGAAGCTTTCTTTGATCTAAATGTCAAGCCCTTCCTAAATTGAGGTCCCTGAATTATTTGGTCACTTATTTTCACTAGTTGTTTCTGGTAGTTAGCTCAATAAATAGTAACAGGTCTATTTTTGTTTATTCTTTGATTTAATTTTAACTAAGTCAGCCCATGCCCACTCACTGCAAAATTCTTGTCTATGATTATGTCTTGCGTGATCCATTCCCTGCTCACCAAAACCAGGTCTAGCTGCTACTCTGCATTCGGTGGATCTTTGATGAAGAAATCTGACAGTCTAATTCTACAAGTATTTAGGCCATAATATTGATGGCAGTGTTTGCTCTGATAATTGAGGCATGGAACATAATATTTCTGCGTGAGCGTGATGGAGAATAACTTTTCCTGATGCTGTTCCTGGAGGCTGTTTGAGATGCAGCAGAAACAACCTTCACTGTCCTTCCTCAGACTTATTTTAGCCAGAGCATCACAGCGTTTTCTCTTTCCTTTACAAACTACTGCATCACAGCATTACAATGTTAATCTGCCATGATAATCATAGAATGGTTTGATTTCTATTTCCATCTTCCCTGAACAGCATGTACTTTTCAAGGATTAGTGAAACACAACCAAATTGAGTCATTTTTAGGGCAGCGTTTTTCCTTAAGCCTTTCAAGTCCTTTAATCTGCACTAGTAAAGCCTAAGTAGCACTCTCTAACTTTTCTTAACTTTATCTTCTGTCTTAAGCCAACACGGAATAGAGGCACATACTTTTATCTATGGGCTGAATCATGTGGAGTTTCTGTTACAACCTTTTTCTTGCACTGAAGTTTACTGTGAGATCCCAGCAAAAATAGCAATGCTAACCATTTCTCTCTCTGTTTACATGTTAAAAAAAAAAAAAGAAGGCAGAAAGTCTTGCCTTGGAAACCTGTTTGTCTTGCATGTGGCACAGGTATTTCAGGGTCTTTATTTGGAATATCCGAGTTGTACAAATACTATGCTAATGTTCACCACCCCTCTGGAGGAAAGGAGGGCTCTTAGCATGTTTATCACATATCATCCCTGCCTGAGGCATGCCAGAGACACCAGCCTCCTTGTTTTTTCTTCATCCTTTATTGTGTACTCCACTATCTATCTATTATGAGTCACTCAACCTAATCATGACAAATATGAGGACCTAATTTTAAGTTCATAAAATGGATTGAATGATGAAGGCACTGATGCCACTAACTTATTTTGATTTGTGTGTTTTTAGACACGTTTTTGAAATCAACAGGGATATATATACAACTTGCTGAGCACAAATATTTCCTGGTTATTGTCTTCACTTTTCTCATAATGAAATTCATTTGCAAGTAACCACAACCAAGCGACACAGTAACAAAAGATTTATACCATGTTGGTCATTTGCTTTTCCAATGGGTTTCTGTTGCCAGGTAGATCCTCAACAGTGTTTCTCATGTTCAGATCTACTGTTTATGCAATCTTTATGATTTACAATGTCACAGGGAAGAATCCATTACAGTTCCTGCAAGCTAGATGCTACATTAGATAACCAAGTTTCCCAGGGCTATTAGCCATATGTATTCCAGAAAAATTGTTTTCCTCATGTAATGAAGTCAAAGTAAACCTACTAAAACAATAACACTACATATCAATGTCCTAAATTTCCTATTAAGTTTCATTTGCCTGCATCTCCTCCAAATGTGGGGGAGACCAGGTGAACAGCTCAAGGAAGCAACATTTCTAACATCCTAATGCAAAACAGTGCAGGGCCATACTGTGAAAGCAAAGCTTGTTTCATGAGGAAAGTAATGTTTTATTGAAACAAGAACTTGATGTCAATCCTGCTTTTCAGTTGCAGAAGCCTGTTGTTCATTGCAGCAGCACGTTTTGTCTAAGTTCCTTCCTGATTTATGATGATTCACATTGATAGACTTCTAGTCTGTGACACTGCCATCACAAACAATAATTTATAACAGCTTCTGCTCTGCTCTTTTAGTGCTGGTTTTCAAGGACTAGAGCCAAGATCTATTCACCATAAGTAAATCTGGGAGGAAGTTCACATACTATGAATATTAATTAATGTTTATATACTATGGTTTATTTTGTTAAGCAGTGATTTAATTCAGAACATTCAAAATGGTGCTGCATGGGTGAAAAGAATCAGCAGCCATGTGCTCAATTCATTTCAGAGATAAACCTGATTCCATTCATTTTCTTTTATGGTGAAACCTGAAAACAAGCTTTAGTAAATGTGGCAGAATAGAGAGCATATAAGCCAGTGACAAGTGGTGCTTCTCTGTTCTCTGTAATTATGCAATAAAGAGAAGATGTTCAACTTCACCTCGAAGTCCTCCTGCATTGCTCTTCTTATGCAATGGAAGGAACCTCTTCACTTTGCTACTTTCTTTTTATTCAGACTAATCATCTCCTTGTGGAGATACTAGTGGAAGCGATTGAGACTAAGGGGTATAGCATCATCTTGATGCTGAAGAGCATTCATGAAAGCTGAGTGCATGACTCCTCAGCAGCATGAGAGGATAATACACAGCAGAACCATATTTTTCTTTGTAAGAAAAAACAGGAATGGCCAAGTCATTACAGATTGCTAGCATGCTTATATTTCCCATGTTACAGCATATAAAGGTATTCTTCTGGTTTATATTTTGTTAATACAAAGCCTGCACTCTTGTTTGTGATCCCTGAAAAGCTTTTGGTTTACGAGGTTATGTTCTCAAAAGCACTCACATCAATTCGTGATATGAGTAACAACCCTGCTAGTGGAGCGGTACCCGAACTGTTTTCTGGACCAGCTCTTCTCTGCCTGAAAGTATAACCCCAAAGGCCAGTGTTCTTAATTGAAGTGGGCTGGGTGTGAGTGGGTGATGCTGCTAACCCCAGCATCACTAACTGCCACTTTTGCAGCCAGAGTATGCTCCCCAAACAACATAGCTGGTGCTTTCCTAGCATTCAATGTGGAGTGGTGTGGCAATGCTGCTGTATATCCTTCCTCTCTGCTCCTGGTCTGTCACGTACCTCCAAGTGTGGCTGGTTCTCCTTTTCCACAGTCTTTCAGTCTAGCCACTCTCTTTCTTCACAAGCCAAGCCCAAGTACCAGGCATGGGTTCCTAAGGCCTGCCAGTCAGCAGTCTGCTTGGTCCAGACCCTTCATAAGAGGGTGAAGAAGCTGCGGTCCCTGATAGCTGGTGACTGCTGTGCTGGGATGCCTCTCTTCCCACCAGACTGCATGCAAAGCACAGCCTCTCCTCAGCCACCCCTTTAGGGCTGGCTTTTCAAAAGACCTCTAGCTCACTGCTGCTCTGTGAAGCTGGTGTTGCTGGCTGCCCTCACCCAGCAGGCACACCAGCCTAGTGAGACCTCTCCTTGCAATTGCCACGCATGGTATATGTTAGATTAGCCTTAAATAGATTGCACTGACTCCAGTTAGTGGCTTGGAAGTATAGAATAGCACAGCAACAAAGACGACCCCTTATTCCAATAAATTATATGTTAGGCACAATGTGAGCTGAATTCCTCCTTCATCTATACCCAGATTTCCTCACTGAAGTCAGTTGAAGCTGCACCTTTAGGATTCAGGAAATAATTTGACCCAGTTAGATGTCCCTGAACAGACTTCAGTAGATTGCACAGACTGAAGGAAGAGCAGAATGTTGCCCATTGTATTTACTATCATGTTTGCTTTGGGAGCTAAATTATTCCTCCTAATTCTGCTAGCAGTGTAATATGCTGTCGCAGTAATGGAAAGCATATGAAAGCAAGCAGATGGTGAAAGCAAGAAAAAAAAAAAAAACAGCATGTCCTGATAATGTAGTAAGCAAGTTCATTTTTTTGGCATTAGGCTTTCATAACCAAGCCATCGTGATAACAAGTGCAGACATATTTTTAGAGTGCAGTTCATCAAAAAATACAGCCAGTTTCATTGCAGGGCAATGGAAGATTACTTTTTGAGACTTCTATATAGATAAACACTAGATGCGAATGTTGTTGAGTTAGAACCATCATTTATTATTGCCAGAAGACGAGTGGCAGAACAGATCCTGATCAGAGTGATTCCATCACAGCTCTTCTGATCTTTCAAATAATTACAAATATTTAACTCATTGATTTGCAAATATGCAGCCATCCTGCATTCCACAAATACAAAAGACACTTCAATATACATTATTATCACAATGGATGGTATTGGAAACTAAATTTTTTTTTTTGCTTTATAATTTTGAAGTTCCAAGTTGTTTCTTGGATATTTGTGTGTGTGTCTGCAGTGTGTGAAGCTCCCAGCCTAACTACAATGGTCCTTTGCTTCTCCTACCCACATGCTCCATCCTTCTAGAGTAGAAGGCAGAGCAGCCTCAGTGGGAAGCTCTCATTTGTTTAGCAAGTCTGAGAAAAGTGAGACAACCTTGACTCACTGGCTGAGCAAAAGGCCCTGAAATGTGATTTCTGGGAAGGACATTATCCAGCCTGATAATATCCAAACTACATTTTTAAGACTCTCAGGACAAAACATAGGCAGAAGCAAGGCCAGATTCACCATTTATCATTTTAAGATTTTTCAAAGAAGGAATAAATTATTTTTTGTTACAATTTTCATTTGAAACAATGAACCCATGTCTTTGGGTAGCTTTAGCTTCCAGGATTTTTGGTTTCAGACAAGACCAAAGGAGAAGCCGTGAAAGGCGCTGCTGCAGTTACGACAGCAAATGTCAGTGTACAATTGGAATCAACCCAGTTCTGACCATGCTGATCTCTTATATGGGGAAAAGGGGTGAATAGAGACAGCTCCATTTCTTATTAAGGCAAGTAATTGGTTACAATGCTCTTTTTTCACCATGCAGAAATGTGTACTAGGTAATGAAGGAGTTCGTATTTTAAAAAATGCTTCATATGCATCTGGTTCATTTCTGACTAGAAGAAACAAAGGTAAAAGAGTATTTTTGATTGCTCGATCCCTCTGAGGACCCTGTGCTTGCTGCTTCCTGAGAAAAGTTGTCTCTGTTTATTCTTTTTAGTTATGACTGGCTGATTTAACCTCCCAGGAGATAGTATTTTTTATTCTGGATTGCCTTTAATGTTTCTGGGAAGTGACAGGTGGCATCATTCAAATTTCTCAGATGTCCTCATGTCCTCTTCCTTCCATTACCTGCACAAGACTTGGAGCAAGGAGGAAATGGGATCAACATCATGTCCTGCAGTCTCAGTTGTTTCCCTACTCTTCTGCCTGTGCCACTGTCTTTTGCTGATGCCACTTACCCTTTCCAGGTCTTGAGGACATGGTACAGCAACCAGGTGAACCAGGGACACCTTTACTGCTGAGGCCACACAATTTTCTCCCAGCAGAAAGCTTTTCTCCCTGAAAAACCTCAGGCAGGCCCTAAGATGCCCAGCTCAGACTCACAAACCAGACTGGGAGCAGAGTGGTGATGGGCTTGGCTGAGCTGTTGGCTAAAATGGGTGGTGGATCACTGGTGGTGGTCATGTTAGTGTATTGCTTTCCTCTGCTGCCTGGCCTTCCTGTAATCTCCTTCAGGCCAAAAGCCTGAGGCCCCTCCTGCAGTGAAGTAAGTCCTTGATCCTAAACTATTTAAACTGAGGTCAGCAAGTCTGCTTCCAAAGCAAAGCCCTGCTCTCCGTGAGTAAATCTCCCTCTTATTTTTTGCTTGGCAATCCCACAGCAAATGGCTTTAAAGGCAGTGTCTGAATGTAGCTGCTCCTTTTGGTGCATTTCCCACAATGAGCTGTACCATATGTGTTTTGTTTTTAGTCACCTCAGAACAATGCTGCGCAAGCATTAAGAGGTTTTTCTAACAACTAGCGGATGTGCTGCTTTTCACAGCTCACCCAAGCATTCCTGGCTGATAAGCAAGCCTGGCTGCAGAGGGATGTTATCTGTGTTTCTAGGGTGAGAGGAAAAGCAGAAAAAAGGTGGGAGTTGTATCTAAATATTTCATACAGCTAATTCTGATGGAAATAAATTGTGCAGAGGGCACTTCTCTGACAGGGAGGCCTAAGGAGGTGTTTGTGGAGTGGCAACACTGTCCAGAGATGAAAGTTCAGTGAGAAGTGCAGAGACTCAAACTCTTTGCTCCTTCCCAATTCCATGTATCCTTAAGCGATTTGTTCAGTTTCTCGCTCTGGCAAGCGCCATGGCACTATATCCATAGTCACGCTCAGACATCTTAATTCACAGCAAGGGTATTAAACCCACAGCAGTACCCTGTGTACCTTGCACATATGTTTTAACAGTGCAGGGGCAGTATTTATCCCAGTGGTGTCTTTATTAGGGGAGTAAAGTGCAGTACATACATGCTTTATCCACCATGACACAAGCAGCATCTCCAGAGATGGGCATCTGGGGTCCTCTCCCTAAGTCTGACTGACCAGATGCTTCTGAGGCAGCCCTGGGGCTCATAAAACATCTTTCTGAAGAATAAGAATCTTGCTGCATTTCTGATTTTTATCTGAAACAACCTAGCCTGCACTAGCTAACAAGCATTTTTCAGAAGGATCTTTAGGCCAAGTCACTCATATTTTTGAAACAGAGTTGCACTCATGTTCAATGCATTGTCCTTTCCAGAAGTAGGCATTTCCAGGAAAAAAGAGCTGGATGTTTTTCCCCCGTGCTGCTTCTTCCGTCTTTGACTGCAGTTACAAGCAAAAGATCTTGCTGTAGTCTGTTGTCCCAGGAAGGATGAGCCCTTGAGATACGCACAGTGTTCCCATAGGATGAGCAAAAGGGGAAGCAGCGTGATGAAGGACTGCGTGGCTGCAAATCATGCTTGCTGGGCAAAATATAATGTGCATCTTTGTTGAAAGATCATCTAAGTCCAGCTTTGGCAGGCACACAGCAGTAGCCCTGATTTACACCATACCCCAACTGTGTGTGATGCTAGCACCAGCTCCACAGTCCTGCTGGGCCATGTTACCCTGTGCAGAGACTTTTGTCTACACTAACATTAGGAAATTCCCAGTTTTAGTTCCTGCAATGACCATAAAATTCTGAATGAATACTATAAATTAAAATTCTGAAGTTGGCTCCACAAGTGTTTCTCAGTGGGTCCATGAGAAACTACATGGTACAGTAGTTTGGGAGATGCCTGCAACCTCCACACCTGTCCCTGTAAAACCCAAACACAGCTAAGAGGCTTGAGGAGAAAAACTTTCAGTGGCTGAAGCTAGGCATCAGATGTTCTAGAGCAGATGTGAAATTTCTGGTGACCTGAAGCTATGATCCTGGTGTTAGAGAAGGTGACAACTCATGCTGTATGTCAGGGCCAGTGATCAGCAGGTGTTGGCTGAACTTTGGAGTGACACAGGCTAACCAGCATCCTCACACAACGTTGTATCTTATGCTCTATTTACTGCACTTGTGGCCTTCATTGCTTTGGTAGCTGAAGACTTCACGCTTATTAATGTGTTTATCTGCACAGCAGCTCTGTGAAGCAGGAAAGAACTCATCCCCATTTCACAGGGAGGGACTGAACCAACAAGAGGCTGAATATCCACCCCAAGGACTCAGAGAGTCTGTGGCAAACTCTCTGTCTGAGGTCCTCCCCTCTTTTTTCAGCAGTAATAGAACAGAATACAGATCCAAAATTTCGTAAGTGCCAGCCCCTGCTGGCTCTAATCCACAGGTTGTGACCTGACTTCTCCACCAGCATTCCCATGTTCTTGTTATTGCAAATGTTTTATCATAGCATTATCTTATCTGAATTTTACTCTGAAGGGGATAACATTGACAAATTTTGCTACTCCCATTGTTTGGGCCCAGACACGGAGAGACAAATGCATAAAGGAAACCTCCTTCCCTCTGCCAGCCCCAGCCTGCACTCTGCATGCAGCTGCATAGCACAAGAGCCACCAGCAGCCAAACAATCTCTTCCTACTCATACCAGGGTGTGTGCTCTGTCCCCCAGAACAGGGATATAGCTGTCGTTGTAGTGTGGAAAAGCTGCATGGCCTTAGATAGATGCTAATCCAAGACAAGACAAAAAAAAAAATGGTCCCCATGTTCCAAGCTGACCCACCAAAGAGAAAGGTCCAAACTGTGATGCTTCAGCCTCTGGATATGCTATCTCTTTAAAGTAGGCAGTGGCTGAGATCTCCAGCTTCTATTCAGTCCTGCCCCATTACAAAACCCCAGGTGTTACTGAAAGAATTACCCATGTCTGCTTTGGCATGTGAAGAATGTGTCACTTGTCTCATTGCCTTAAAAGCAATAAATCTCTCTTTATCTTGATGGTCACTTAGTAATGAAAACCAGTGGCCACATCAGTTATCTGAAAGAGGCTAAATGACAACTTGCTCCACAGTCTATACAAATCAGTCAGATAGCTTCAAAGCTCTTATCAGTTCCACGTGGCTGGATATATCCAGAGTGGCCGAAATGGGCCAGCATACACCACTTTGTCATCCTGGCACCTCTTACTCTTCCCAAACAAGGACTCACAGGGATTCCTGAGTTTCCACTGTGATTAGATACATCATTCTGCAGCAGTTTATGAAGAAACGGTAACTGTATTTAATCATTCCTTAAAATGTAAATGTAAATGTCCCACCCAGCTATCTCAAAGCATTTTACAAGCCTGGTCTTTCTCTGTTCAAGTATTCATTGCAGTGGGCAAGACCCTTGCATAGGAATTTGCTTGTTTTCAATCTTCCACCTGCAAATTAGGAAAGCTATTCATCCACCTTTACAAAGGGCTTTGGGAACTCTGCAAGGAGAGTGCTATTTAGTTATCAGATTTCTGTAGCAGCATGCCATGTCAAATTCATCTGGGGAACTCATTGAGGACTCAACTAGATGTAGCAAAATTCCATATGTGACTTAGTCTTTTTGCACCTTCATGCCTCACCTGTAAAATGGAGACAGTAATGTTTCTTTGAACATCGAGAAGTACTACATTAATGGTACTGAGATCATCACCATGAAATGGACACATTAATTTACATTTGTATTCAATGAACTATTGGTGGCACCCAACTACTAAGACCCCAGTTCTAGGGGGAAATGTCTGGAGACAGGGGCATTCAGGTGTCACTGAACTTCACAGGGTGCAGCATCCAAACCTGGGCTTGCATGTAGATTGCACAGCTAATCCGTACTTTATTTATAGTAGCCCAAACCTGAGTGTGAACTCCAACCTTACTAGAATCCTGGATCTTGATTCAGCTGCCCATTTTGTAGCTTGGGTCTACGTCTCAAAATTACTCTGTTGTCTGCTTCAGTCTACTCTTAAGCTGGAGATTTATTTCTATGGGAGGCAGGAGAACATATTATGTTGCCAAACTACTTCCAGTTTTTTCCAGAGTTACCAGTCAGGGGATGGTGGCTAAGTCTTGTGATTTTCATCCTAGAATCTAAACCAGATGGGCTACCCTTGCAGCATAAACACTTAAGCAAGAAAAGCAAAAAAAATGGCAGAAAAAGTTCTGTTTTCCAATTAACTGCATTATTATGACTTACATTAAATAATGAGCTGCACATAAAGCTAGTATACAAAATAACTTGATTACTGTCTTTAATTTATCCCAATAAAATGTGGAGGTTTTGGGTTCTCAAGTGACCACAGAATAATACAGCAGTTGTGCTTATTAGAAGCAGAAAGCTCTCAGCCTGCAGAAGAAAAGGGTCTCTCGGTAAAGTGCAGGTTAAATTAATCCAAATATATGAATAATTAAATGTGATCCAGCAAAGCCATGTTGCTATTAACAGCCTGGGTGAGATAAATAGAACAGGGCACAAACTTTGCCAAGCGAGAAAAAGGGAGGTTATGAGGAAATCTGTGCCCAGGATTCTCCATCCCTCTCAAGGCAGAACAGCCAAAAGGCTCTTGTCCTCTTGCTGTACAACACTCCAGTCCTACCTGCTTGTATCAGGTATGGAGGCTAAATACCTGTCAGGTTTCCTTGCTTACTTTCACTTTCTTCATTTTGATACAAGTATCAGGGTGTGGTGTTTGTTAAATGCCTAAGAAGTATCAAACACATGGCTGGCATATTGGACAAGTAGGATGGTAGTAAAAGTCTCTCTCCTTTCCATTTACTCTTTACAGACATGAAAGACATGAAAGTATCAGAAGTAAATTTAAAAAAGACACCAAATGAATTAGATGCCATTCATCTTATAACTTGAAAGCCAGCAAAATAAACAAAAATAAAAAATTTGCCACAATTAAAATTATGACAAGTGTATAATCTGTAGGGAGCCCTGCTGAAAACATTGCTAGAAGGATCCAGGTCTGTGTAACTGGGAAATGCAAAGCCAGATGAAGCTACATGTTAATTTCAAAACAGAGGCTTTGCAGGGTGAACAATTAGCTACAGCAGCACACAGCGAGCAAGCACACCACCAGAGCAGACCTGAAGCTGCTCCTCCACAGCCCTGGACACTGGTAGAGCTAAAACTGCACAGGCTAAGCCTTGGGAAGCTGCCAGCCACAGCCATTACACCAGGTGCAATTCCAAGTTTTGACAAATCCCCAAGTAATGGAGATGAAGAGGATAATGATCTGACTTTCTCTCTTCTGGCCATAGGCAAATGCCCCTATACTCAGGTGTGAGGCCTTGTGGCTGCTGTCTGTGGGAGACTTAGGGATGGGGCAGCTGGATTTCCTGATCTGGCAAAGAACTTCAGGAGATCTATTGGGGCAGCTGCAGAAGCCACTTGCAGCAGCATCGTAGCACTTTCTGACTGTTCCTCAGCCACAAAAAACTGAACTTCTCTACCTTTCTAATCAATTTCTATGCTAAATAAAGTAGATTTGCTCAAACTGCCTGAAAAAGTGACCTGCACCTTTTGCTGTGCTGATACACAGGATGTGATTGTAGCTCAGCAGTGTCACTTCAGAAGGGGAGCAGACCTATGCCAGGGAGCAGAATTCTTAACCCCCTCTGAGATGCAGGAAAGCATGCCTGCCTGTACTTGACAGCATGGTGGAAGGATAGCATGGAGGGGCAGCCTAGGGAAGAAGTAGAAGAGTGAGGGAGGGGAGGGGAAAGTCTTGGGGAGCAGATGCTGATGCAAATGAGGAGGCAGTGAACATCCCTTCAGCCCAGGCTAAACCTAGAATAACCAGCAAAACCGAGTGAATCTTATTGGCATGGCTGCAGCCAAAGCAACACTTGTAAATACTGTGTAAATTCGGGGATGTTTAATCAAAGAATTGAAAAGAAAAGGAAAAGTAGTTTTACAAAACTTCACAAACTACCATACTTCCCATGAAGCCCCTCAGACAGACATGTAGGAATAAGTTTCTCAGTGCCAGCACAGTTTCATAAACGTTTTCTGGTATTTTTTTCATTATTCTGAAATCTGGCTCTGAATAGTCATCAGTCTTTTTTCCACTGGCAATAAAGCATATGCTATCTTGGATCCTAGCTGCGTGAAGTTAACACATAACTACCTTCTTATTTTTTCCTTTCAGTCTTTCAAGCATTTCCACCACTGAAGATCCCCTTCTAGGACTTCAAGTTGAAAAATCTTTGTGGCAGATTTGGCATTGCCTGCAATAATTTATGAATGTGATGTCTTGACATGTTTACTGTGTGCATACATTGAGAAACTTCAATAGCTGGATTGTCAAATAATGCACCTATAAGGCAAAAAATGACGCTTTTTTTTTGAGGAAACACTTAGGAAACAAAGCAAGTGCCTTTTACGGAGATATTTTGGCTGAGCCTCATATAGGATTGCTGGAGAGAGGTTTCTGGGAGGAATGTGGGCACCTGCAAAGCAAGACATGAAAGACCCCAGCGAATTTGCAGTGAACCATTTAAAAAGAGATTTTTTAGAACAAGACTCCAAAAGAGGTTGAAAGTGCTCACATCTGTAGATGTTTAATTTAGTAGATGCTGTCAAAATTAGAAGATAAAGTGGATGTGAAATATTTTTTAACTGGCATGGCTTCTTTCAATGGTTAAATGCCTCTTCTGTTTTAAAAATGTTTGGGTCATGCAGGAAGGCTGCAGGTCTCTGCTCTTGTATACATGTGTGAGCTTGAAGTATGTACTGAGTGTGTAGCCTAGAGCTTGTCCTAAGCATGCATGAATCAGATTAGCCCATGAATGGAAATGTAAAATCTCAAGGGCTGGCCTAAGCAGAACGTAAACCAGAAAGACCGCATATAGCCAGATACACCAGTAACCATAACAGCACCATCATCTTTCTTGTAAGTCCTCACACATAATTCTGCTAATGACTTTTATTAAAACTTTAAGCCTTAGTATTCAAGTGATTCACATTTGTTACAAAACCCTGTCCCATTAACACAAAGTACAAGCTGAAAGAAAGTTATGGGCCCTAATACTTGCAGGATAATTCAAAGTTTAAAGGTGATATTAACAAAAATAAAATTAGGAAGAGTGGAAAAATAGAGTTTCATTGTCCACCAGAGAATCTGAGTTTTGGGTTCATAAAAATCAAATCTATTGCTCAAGTGGCTCTTGCATGGTTATCAAAGCAGTACAAGAACACATATATGTGCAGAGTTAAGTACTCCTTTGTGACCATAAACAGTCTGTCCAGCTGTCCATGGGCATTGCAAAGTGGGACTTGATTTATAAGCATGAAAGAGGGAATGTCATTACTGTTATCCCCCTATATTTCACTACTTTGTCTGAGGCTCAGCCGTATGTATTGGAGTGGTTGGGTGCACAGTGCTGGGAACAGGAGTGTTTTGGTGCAGGCTGTATGCCCTGTACACCTGAGAAGCAATAATAAATTGACCTGGAACTGCATAGGTGAGTAGTTGTCCTATGAAAATATTAGGTATAACTCAAGTAGGCACTCAAAAAATTAGGGATTAGGTGTATTAGGTATATCTGAAAACATACACTAGTATTTTTCTCTTTGCCTTCTGGTTTTGCTCTATCAGATATGAATGGGAAATAGGTAAGTGGAAAAAAAGTCACTGACATCTTCCTGCCCTTGAAAACATGAGATCTGGCTTAAAGCACTTGCATTTCTATCTTTTGTGTTCAAATTAAGAGACTAAATATGCTCAATAAACAAAAAGGGCAAGGAGCACAGCTATAAAATGCCATTTTGGAAGTGAAAGAGCAGCGGCATGGTGAACAATTTCCTAGCATCATTGCATTCATTTTGATATGGGCCCCATTACCCACAGTAGCCGGCCTCGGGGCTCCCCAGTCATCCCAGTCTCAATAAACAATTTTTGGAGTGAAAAAAAGGGAATGGGTAGTAACAGAAAATAATGGTGCTGTGGAGCAGGGTGTGCACAGGAGCACTGTTCACTTCCTAACTGCTCCTTGATAAATAATCACAATGTGCTACAGCAAGTCCTTTAAGAGATGCGAGGGGGTTTATAGCAGGCTTTGTATACAGCTGCTTTGTAGAGGCAGTCAAGCTCCACTTGAGCTGCCACCCCCTGGGACTGGAGCCATTCCCAAGAGCTATCCCTGTGGCAAAGTGCCTCTCATCTGTCTGTCCATGGAGCAAGCACTACATTGTGCTGGCAGCAGAGAGCACGTGGCAGGGACACTTTTTCTTGAGACCAAAGAGTCACCTGTGCCCTGGAGTTGCTCTGGGGGCTGTAAACTCAGGCCAAGAGGCCAGAAATAACCCAGGAGCTGCCAGCTGGAGAGGATTTACAGACTGTCCAAGAAAACAAGACTTAATGAAAAGCTCAAAGGAAAATTAGACAAAATGAACTGACGTGGACATGGGAATACATTCTACAGCATAACCCATAAATTCTCCTCAGTTTGAAGAGAGGTAAGAATTTAATCTCCATTAATTTTATCCAGCAGATGCAGATAATAAAGCATCCCTCTACATTGCTAAGACTGATACAGAGAGACAAGATGCACTTGGAAACGAAAGAAAAGCACATCCCTGAGAAAGTTTCCACTATTAATGTTTTTGCCTTGCAAATGTGGGTCTTCTAAAACACTCTTTTCTTTAGGAAGGATCTAAATGAAGAGGAGGTGGGAAGTAGAGCTACAAAGCATGTAATAATACCTCAAATCCATGAGTGGGAGGAAGGAGGAAGAAATGAAAGAATAATGAAGCTTGCATCACTGAGAGCAAACAGAAGGGAAATGCACATACTTGTGGATAAATTTTGCAGGGACTCAGGCTGAGGTCTAAAATTGCTGTGGTTAGCACGAAGGCATAGAGCAATTCAGATGACCTAATCAAAGGACAAAGCAACATTACTACCAATTTCATGAGGAGAATCATCTGGCTTAGAGTTAATGGGTAAGCACAGGAAAAAACCCTTCTTTATAATGTTGATATGGAGTAGCTCTGCAAAGGGTAATCGCTGCCTACAGAAGTGAGGCAATTTAGGGTTTACTTTAATGGGGTCAGGACTTTGCCCTTCATGGAGACATTGTTAACACCTCTGGGAATTCTTTATGTGGTGATGTTGCAAGAAGATATTTATATTTAAAAAAAACCCCAATTAATAGACATCTTGTTATTAACACTGTGCCTTGAGTGCACAGCTCTAGGTGCATGAATAGCTGAGCCCAAATGCTCAGCTACTCTTGGGAGTATTTTCATTAATAGCAGATATCCACATTGAGAGCATATCCAGTGGGCCTCCACAGCAATGGTTACCCATCTGAACTACAAAAGAAGCCTGGAAAAGGACCCCGGTGTTGGGTTTATTCCATGCCTTCAGATTTTTGTCAGTGCTTTGATCTAAGGGTGCTATTAGGCATACAGCGAGCAGGGCTGATCTCTCCTGCCACACTTTCAGGCATATTGCAGAGCAATCAGTAAAAACTTTCAACCAAACAGAATGAGGGGACCTTTGTGTCTTATGCAGGAATCCTGTGGGATGGGAACGCCTTCATCTCCATGTCACCAAAACCAGCTATAAAAGGAAATCTGTAACTTTGCTCAGGAAATCCCAGGGTTTTATATTCACTTTGGAATAAACTGAGCCCATCCATCCATTGAAGATGGAGCATCAGGGAATCAACAGGAGGTTATGGCCATCTGCACAGACAAGCAGTGCCCAGGGATATAACTAGGACCAAGGTGGGGGCAGGGAGAAGTTTTGTGCCAGCAATTTTTACAAATGAAAGGACTGAGCTGCTACTTCAACCTATACTGGCTTTTCAAAATCCATCCTGAGAGAGCAGGAAAAGAAAGGGCAGAGGAATGACGCTTCCATTCCCTTCTACCACTAAATCTATATGTGATACAGAAAAACCTAAAAAAAAATTTTAATCAAAATTCAGAGTTGCTACTTTTTGTATAGTGGTTGACCTCCAAAGTTTTCAATATGCTGGTGTCAAATCTGGGTTTCTTTATGTCACTCCCACACCACATTGTGTTGTGCCTGGGGTTGTGAGCTCTGTAGGCTAGGCTTTTCCTACAACCACTAAAGCAATTGCATGTATCTCAAATTGTCACTCTATAGGGTTGGTTGGAGAAAGGTAACTTTACAACGAGTAATTAAATACCCTTTACAGGCTTGACAGTTCCCCGGGTGTGTGGCAGTGCTGATAGTGCCAGCTCCCTCTGCGACCTTGCCAGCCTTTGCACTCAGAGGTAGGTCTCCCTTCAGGTCAAAGCTTTCTCACCTGCTTTCATGGGGGCAAGGCAGGAAAGGCAGGAGGAGTCTGGGGTGAAGGTTGCAAAGGGTTAGCGGAGCGATGACAAGGAGACAGGGTGCACCCTTCGTAGTGCAAGCTCTCCATTTACAGCTGTAGAGTGCAGTATACGAGGTGCCAGGCCTCGGCTGGAGCTCCCGGCTGGTAAGACGATAACTAAAGATAACCGTTTAGTTCTCAGTTTTCAACACGTAGAAGTCCGGCTCCAGTGGCAGGAAGTTGCAATGTGATGGCAGCTAAGGCGTGCAGGCATGCACGGGGGGTCGTGTCCCTCCCGGATGGCGGGATGACCGGGCCGGGTACCCCCGTGGAATAGCGGGCCCGCGGTAAAGAAAGCGTGGGAGAAGCCATCCGCCGCCTGCCCCGGCCCCAGGGCATCTCCGTCCTCAGAACCCGCAGGAAAACATACCTCAGGCAGCAGCACCTCCAGCCCGCCCCCGCCGGCTCCCCCCGCCCGCACTCCTCCCTCTCCCGAAGTTGCGTTCGGGGACGCCCGGCCCGGGCGGTGTAGGCGGGGCGGGCGCGCGGGTGGGCGGTTCTAGGGCCCGGCGGAGCGCGGCGCCGCCGCCGGGGCTGGGGTTGGGGGGGCAGGCGGCGGCGCGGGCTGCGGCTGCCTCCGGCTGCCTCCCGCCGCGGGGCGCGGAGCGCGCAGCGAAGCTGGCCGCAGCGAACACCGAACCCCGCGGCGGCGGCGGGAGCAAAGGGCTCCGGCGAAGGAGGTAACGGCCGCGGCGATGGCGTTTCGTGGTGTCACTGGGAATGTGTGCGGCAGGGTGGGTGCCAGCCCACGCGGCAACCCCCGTACACCTTCCCTCCCGAGACAAGGAGCCTCGGTTAAACTTTTGGGGTCTTTGGGCCTCTGACCGCCGTAGGCCAGCAGCGGCTCCGCCCCGGGGTCTTGTTCGGGGCATCCGTACGCTGGCCGCCCATGTCCCGCCGCCGACCCCCACCGGGCGCGCAGTGTCGCTGCGCTGGGGACGCGGAGTGCTGCGTGGAGGTGGCAGTCCGGTGGCAGGCACCGGGAAAGGGCGCCCCAGGGCGGGCCGCATTGTTGGCGGGCTGTGCCCCATCACTGGCGGGCCCGGCCGCGTCGCTGGCGGCTGTGCCCCATCGCTGACGGGCTGTGCCCTCACAGCGCCGCCCCGCCGCCCCCGGTTCCGCGGAGACGCCGGGAGGTAGCCGCGGCGGCGGGGCTGGGCGGGAGGAACGCGGTGTCTGCACCGGGCCCCGGCGGCGGGCAGCCACCCTGCCGTCTCTCTTTTGTTCCTGCCTGCCGCCGACTGTTAAATCTGTGCCCGGGGAGAAGACGCTTCTACTTCAGGGGCTCCGTCTACGTCTTCACACACGCCTGAAGGGCATCCTTTGGTAGGGCTGGTCTGTCAGAGACGCCGGGAAAGGTATTTTCTTGTTCTCACAAGAGCTCCCTTTTGCTTGATCGTCTTTGCTGCTGACTCTTAACTTATCCGGAGTTACAGTTAATTAATTTCTTCACCATACATGCATGCACCCCTACACCTTGGAGAAGGATTTCCTGATAACCTGCCAACTATGGCGGTTGGTTGTTATTTATATTATTAAATACACGTCTGTGAAAATCTGTTCGTGGGATCAGGGCACCACTGCTCTTACAGCCCAGTTTGCTGAAACTTTAATTGCAGCAGGGGATGTTCTGCTCTGGAGTCATTTACGTCAGAGCAGTGTTACTCCGGTGGGATAACAACGTCTCTCAGGGATGGCTTTTCATGCAGGGAGGGCTCGTGCTGTTTCATGGCATGAATCAGAAAGAAAAATGAGCAGACAACGACTATGAGTTTGTGTGGTATTAAAAACTCCAACGTGCTAACATCTGTTATGGGCATGGCAAATTAGGCAGCAGATCCCCAGTTTGCTCCAGTGTAGCCCCCGTATCTGCCAGTAAACAACACAAACTGGGATGGATCGCTTTGCAGCCGAGAATATAGGGCCTTGCAGCTCTGGCTGCCGAAGCGTTACGTGTCAGTAAAGTAGCTCTTGGAGGAGACGAACTGTCCCAGGAGCTGTAAAATCTATAAACACTTTTCTGATTGGTTTAAAAATTTAGACACAGGAAGTGGATGGTATCTAATAACAGACAAGTGGAGACACTGTTGTCATGGAAACTGAGAAGACTCCCCCCTCCATATATTTAAAAAAAATAAAAAAGAAAAAAAAAAGGAAAAAGTCTGCCTGGCGTCAGGAATGCCGGCACACCGCCTTGGCTGCCCGTTGCCTTTCCCACAGCATCTGTTGAAACCTGAGAACGTGCCTGTCAAATCAAGGTCATTTTACAATGAAGCCCCGTGCTGCCTCTCTGGACGTTGTCCCATGTTTACCACCCAAGGAAGAGTTTGGAAGACAGAGCTCGCCTTCTCCTTGCCCACTGGCTGCCCTCTCTATGGTGGGTGTCCTGCCCCAGCCAGGGCTGTGGCTGGGGGTGGGTTCAGAGCAGGACTACTGTGGGTGTTAGAAGCAGTGAGAGCTGACTTTAACGAAGTGACTAGGCCACATTTCTTTTCATGGGAATCTATGGACCTGGGAGAGAAAGCTGGGATTGATTAGATCTCCCTCCTCATTTTGAAGTTCTATTAAAATGAAATGATTTGGACTTGAACATTAAGGCTATTTTCACAATCCTGCCTTACCTGCATACACTAAAACACAACAAAAACCAGGCAAATGGCAGTGGGAAACCCTGTGCAATTACTTTTCATAAATGAAATCACCATTTGGTTATAGCATGCTATTTGAGGACAAAAGTAGAAATACAAGAATAAAATACGCCTCATTACAATGAGCGCAGCATGAGAAAATCAGACTATTGTTGTAAATTTAAGTTTTACTTTGCTGGACTATTGAAAGTTTATTGTGTGTGAAAGAAGAGAGCTATTCTGCTTTTGGAGTAGGAGAGAAGTATTTCACAGCAAACAAGAAAGGTTTTAATGTTCTTGCTTATTTTCTTGGGCAGCAGGTGTTGATTTCAGATGTTTGTGATGGAGAGATATCTTTGACTATTCACTGTGTTTTCTCAGAAACATTTCATTTTGTTGCTCTGTTTAACCTTTGTTTTGCAGTGACCAAGCTGAGAAAAAGCAGTTGAGTGCTTCACCCACTGTATAAATCATCACTTTGAAAACTTAAATGACTGGTTTGACCTCTGTTGCCTCTTCGATTGCACATTTCACTTTTTGCGTTACAGTTTTTTAAGAAAAGCAGAGGCCGGAGAGTAGGTTTTGTGAATCGGGAGGTAAATCCTGCAGGGCACTGAATTGAAGGTACTCAGTGTCCTCTCCACACGCTCCTTTGGATCTTGTCATCCAAAAAACCCAAGGTCTGGCTTTAAAATCTAACTGTGGTCAGAGCGGCCTGAAGGAGTGTTAAAGTCTGAGGGAACAGCACCTGCTTTTCCTCACGGAGTCTCCATTGGTGGCTGGGCTTGGATGGCAATGGGGTGTGGGAGCTGGGACCCTACTCCTGATGTCAGGGAAAGGCTTAGGGAGTTGGGCAGTTGTGTGTTTAATCCAGCTCACATCTGATTATTGAGAGGCTGCTCTTAATTGTGAAGTTGAAATGGAGAAAGTTTGGCTTGATAGCAGAAGTGTGCTTGCTTCTAGAAGCAAATTTCCTGTTGTTGGGAGCTCCCTTATCTGCAGGAAGGTTTGCCGGCAGGAAGTGTGTCAGTTACTTGTTTTTACACAGCGAAGGAAATGAGCTGGATTGGGTACTTTCTAGATTTACCCTTCATCGTCCTCCATGTCTGTCTACTCTATTTATCCTAATAGTTTTTGTTCGTAAAATTTTATGATGTCGGTCATTCCCAGGGGAAGTGCAAGAAGTTAAATGCCTGTGTTGTCCTGCCATTTTTGCTGCTATAAAAAAACAGCCCACTAACCTCTCTGGGCTACGTTTTCAAAAGTATCCTATTTGCAATTTATACCATTTGAGCCTCATTAATGATACTTGGATAGGCTTCGCTGCTCCTCTAGGATAAAAGATCAAAAAAATGTACCAGTTAATTTACTAATAGGGACAGTCCTTACACGTCTGAACTACTTTTCATCATGGATCATAAATCACTTTATAGAAATTCATTTTTTAATATCCATAGAAGTTGTACGAGCATAGGAAGCTGAAATGTAGCATTTCACTTGGACTGCCCAAAGTTGCAAGGCAAATTAAGAGCAGAGCTCATAGTCAAATTAATAGCCCCTTAATTAGCAATTGCTAATGGACTAAAACTTTGAAAATGCTTCTGCCTTTTCTGAATGCACTCCTGCTAACAAGCCAAGGCAGTGTGCATGTATTTGCAATGTGGGGTTGAGGGTGAGAATCTGTTAAGTGGTTCCAGGAAATACCAGGTTTTTGCTGGTCCCTCTCTGGCCCGGCATGACTCGGATGTCAGGCTGGAGTCTTGTAAGTTTAGACACAGCTTTGGACAAAGGTCCAGACTAAGGATGAGGGTTGGGGATTTTGGTCTTCATGTTACAGTAAGCAGGGAAATAAACATCATCCCTCCAATGTTGGCTCATGAGAGGGTACTTACGGTGTTAAACTGAGCTTTTGCATAGAGTTAAGGGGTAAATGTGGAAGTTACATAAACTTGTAAGAAGCTGCCTGGCATGCTTCAAGCAGTGATTTTTGGTGTAGGAGTTGTCTTGGAGTTAGACATTCCTGGCAGAAGAGACTGTAAAGGCTGTCTGGAAGCCTCAGCTGGGCTGGAACGGGACTGTCCTGGCTGATGCTGGAATTTCCCAGTTCATGACTTCAAATGTAACCCAGTGCAGCACGACTTTGGCTGCAGTTTTGAAATATTTCTAGTGAAACCGCATTTGGCTTGTTACCTGCTCTCCAAGCCAAAGTAAAATTGTAACAAAATAATGAAGAATAAAAATTAAAAAAAGGACCCTTACAAAACAGTCAATTTAAATGTAAAACTCAGAGCCCTGTTTT
Source organism: Indicator indicator (assembly GCF_027791375.1). Taxonomy (NCBI): domain Eukaryota; kingdom Metazoa; phylum Chordata; class Aves; order Piciformes; family Indicatoridae; genus Indicator; species Indicator indicator. Next base: position 121,940 of record NW_026539191.1, read on the forward strand.
TTCAGAAGCCATCATCTGATTCTGGGAAACCAGCCTAAAGCTCTGGAAGGCAGGGCACTTTTGGGGAAGGCTTTGGAAATTCTATTCTCCATTTAAGGTGCCCAGAACTGAGCTGCCAAACATCAGGACAACTCAAACCCTCCTGAACTTCACTATAACACTTCAGGTGCATTTAGCAGTCTTGGGACATTTAATTGATCTGGACTGAGGCTGGTTGCCTAACCTAAAGTTTTCACCTTGGCTGCTTGTGTAGGTTATGAAGAAGTGAGGCTTCCTGTCTCCTGGTTGTCTACCTTGAGGATAGGTATGGAGCCCCACTCTGGAGGTGGCAGGTGAGAGGGATCTTGAGGAGTGGCTAGAACTCACCATGACTGGACACACAACTTTCAGGTGATCCAAGTCCCTTGTGTCAGTGCAGGAGCTGATGGCTGGTTGCTTGCCTCCCTTTCTTGGGGAGGAACATGTTATGCTCTTTCAAAACTCTCTAAAGCTCATCTATTCTGTAATGTCTGCAAAGATTGGGCAGCCTGAGTCTGATGGAGGTGAAACTTCTGCTTATTGTGCTGAACAGTATTTTGTTGGTCTTTTATTATCTTTAAGAGTCTCTTTGCTGGAGATGGTCTTTTTCTGTGTTGGTGCTGATTACAAGGCTGTGACTTGTGGTCAGGGTTGGTAGGTGCTGCTGAATGAGAAGGTCTGTCTAGCTGTTTGTGACACTTTTTTCCCCCAACATTAGCAGGAATTTACAGCAATGCTATCTGATACAATGAAATTTCCAACACTAGGTGTTTCACTTTTACTGAAAATAGGTTTAAACCTGTTTTAACCTGTGGGTTGTGGCCCACACCAGCTTCTTCCTTTGCTCAACTCCCACGTGCTGGGTTGTGGCAAGACCCAGTATGTGAGCTCTGTTTACTCAGGCTGAGCATGAGGTTCCATGGCGCAATCCTAAGTGCGAACTGCTTACCTGCCACCTGTTTGCTGATACAACCCACTCAGGGAGTCTGGGCATACTTATTTTTCTTGTAAAGGAAAATACACCAGACTTCCTAACAGACGGGGCTTTGCATACAAGGCAATCCAAGCTAGATTCTGGAGAGCATTTCACAGAATGGCAGCTTTATTGGAAACTACTTCTTAATACCGCATGGCAAAGCTGCTGCTCTTTTTAGCGTAGTTCTTTGCAAGATCTGCACCGGCCCCACTGAACTGGGCAGCGGCCTTGTGTTTCCTCTGACCCTGTCTCGAGTCAGGCTCCCCAGGCACCCCTCTAACCCCTGGCAGCTCTACGTTTCCTCAGTGCAGAGCTGCTTTTTGGTTTTTCTCCTGGGATTTGTAGAGAGGCTAACTTTTTCCCTGGATAAAGTCAGCTTCCGGCAAGCAGATCTGCTGTCCGATCCATCCTTGGAGAGCTGTGCTCAGTGTTAGTCCCCTCAGTAAGGTCTTATCGTTTCCAGTTTAATTGCTGTCTGGGCTTGCTTTGGAAAGGAGCAGAGAAGCATTAAAGGGGTTACAAGAGGTTATTAGGGAAGAAAGCTGCAGGTCTGACCCATCCAGATTTAACTGGATTAAATTTCATTTTACCCCCAACTCCAGCTTGTTTTGATCTAGGTTTTACAGTAGATCATTTGTAGAAGCTACCCAATTAATATGCTAATTTTAACACGATATTTTGTAAAGCTTTTTTATTGAAAGTGCAGAAGGGATCCAAATGTTTTGATCCTATTTTTATCATTATTTCACTGAGGCTTCCTCACTCTGTGCTTTGCAGAGAGGAGCAAAATTTTAATAATTCACTGATATACTTTCATTAACATGTTATCGTTCTGGTGTTGTGCATATGGTGAACTCCTTAGTAGCCTCATTAAGGGCTTGATCTTTCCCCCGTACTCTCACACCCCTCCAGGTGTGGAAGCCCCTGAACCCAGGTGCTGTTCTGCTTTTTTGGAAAGAGCTTTTCTCATTTTTCAGTAGATGGTAAAATGAACAAACCATGGAACCTGGTACATGTTTATCTGGACCCCAGGAAGTGTCCAGGTTTGCACATTCACAGGTGCCTGCAATGTTAACCACATGTGCTATCATTTGCCTTGGCCATCTGGACCCCAGGAACTGTCCAGGTTAGCACACCTACAGGTGCTTAGCCCATTGTCTGGGCTAGGGCATGTTTGGGGGTTTGATTCTTCAGGACAGTTACATGTATTGAAAATAGTGGCTCTTGTGAGACCAGAGGACAAGAGATCACAAATACAGGAGATGTTGAGTGGCCTGGCTGAAGGTTTTTTGTTGTCAAATAGAATATACTTGCTTCTAGAGGCACCAGAAACTCATTTCTTGTAAATTGGTGTAATGCTACTGGGATTAGTGGAATTACACTGACTTATACCAGTTGATGGTCTGGTGGTGTTACAAGAGTGAAGAATGGGGGAATTGGAAGAGGTTACAGGTCTGAGTAACAGGGAGAGGGTGGAAGTTTGTTCAAAAGTGTTAGAAAAGGTGGACAATTGAATAAAGATCAAAAGGTACGTGGCAGCTATACTAGCTTTGATTTGGTGATGAGATACACAGCCAACAGAGACGTCAGCAAGGCAGGCTGAGAGGTGGGCTTGGTTGGAGAGAGGAGAGTTGATGATGGATGGTACATTTCTATTGCCATTGTAGTGACTGGTGTGTGAGTGAACAAGAAACACACAGGATGGGGAGGAAGGAGTAAAGAAAAGGCCAAGGCCAAGGCAGGAGCTGGAGGAGAGGATCTGGAGGTACAGAGCAATCACTGGACAAGGAGGGCCAGAAGACAACGCCTCACTAAGCCAAGGTGGGACAAAAGTTTTTAAGTCTGGAAGGAGGAATAGAAAAAACTTAACAAATATTATTTAGGGTTGAAAAGATAAGGGGAATGACATTGGCTTCTTTAGAGACATGAGCCGTGAACAATCTCTCCTACAATTAGTAATCTTTGAAAAGCTGAGCTATAAATAAACAGCATCTTAACTGGTATGTCTAATTTTTTCCCTGTCGTCTGTTGTTACAAAGTAGTCTCGTGTAATGGTGCAGCAGACCTTAATGTCCTGGGGATGGTAACAGCAGCATCTCTAATTGATGCTGTGCTGCGTGGTACTGCAGTGGCTGCTCTGTGCAGAGCTCTGTGCCTCACTGTCCTGGGGGGTGAGGTGGCCATGTCAGCCCTTCTTTACCCTGGGGACCCACAGCTGGCTGGTGTGCCTGCTGCAGCTGGAGGTCCCGGGAAGCTGTTGCAGTCAGGTTTTTGCTCAGGAAATTCAAACATACTGGGAAATCACAGTATTTTGATTAAATATACCAACGCTGTAGCAGTAGTTGCCATAATTAACAGGCCCCTTGTTGGGGAGCGGGGCAATGTTGAACCACCTGTGAGCAGGGGAGGTGGCAGATGGATTCCCCTCTGTCTTGTGACATTTGATGGGAACAGAGCTGGGGTGTGACAAAGAAGATTTGGGATAAAAATCACAGCTTTCAGCTTGTGTTGTGACCAAGTAGGTAATGTCACTCGACATATTTTGCTATGGAGTAACTTTGTGCAAGGAAGAAGAGAACACAGACTGGAAAAAATGAAGCAAAATATAGTAAAAATGTAGAAGATAGGCCTGTGTTAGGATAGTCACCCTTGTTCACAAGCAGGTCTCATTACTGGAGCAACTTCAACCCATTTACGGTCCTGGGGCCCACTGCAACAAGTTGAAACAGCCTGACTAGAAATGAGACTGGCTTAATTGTACCAAGACAAGAAAAATTAAAAAAAAAAACCAAAACCCAGCATCAAAAGTATGAAGTAAAGTGCATTATTTTTATTTTTTTTTAATGTGTGTGTGTATTTGTAAGCCAGGGTGCCATTTTTGATGGTTAGGTACATTCCCGTTCCCTGTTCATAACTCTGGTGGGTCTCCCTGCCCAGCACCTCAAAGGCAGCCAGCCTGAGTTGGAAAGTGGGTGTCTTTAGAAACACAAAACATTTTGACTTTACAAATAGAATGATTTATTTCTTTCCTACTTTTATCAAAAACATATGTTGCTGCCATTGCAGCAGTTTGAGGGGAAAAAAGCTGAGCATCTTGAAGCTAAAATACTTGAGAGATAACTCCTGGGGAAAGCAAGGAAAGACATGGAGGGCTCAGAGGCAAAGTAATGGAATGCAAAGCTTTTCACCACAGGTTGTTCAGGTGGGCTGTCTCCAGAAAGCTGTAGTTATCCTCTGGCAGTGGCTGTCAGTGGTTTCACAGCTGAGTGGCTCATGACCATTCCTGGTCCCATGCAGCTGCTGGGATGTTGAGGACCAGTGTGAGCTCCCAACAGTGGCCTTTCTCTGGTTCCTCATGAGCTGACCACAGGGCTGTACACCCTCAGAAATCAATGTGCTGGTTAAAGAGAGTGGCTGTAATATCAGGCATCCTAGTGGTTGGAGCCTAGACCATCAGGTTGGAGAGTCATACAGAAGTGTTGAAGAAATGCAGCACATAAGGAAAGGGCTGGGTGCTCTGCACAAGTATAGAGCCCTCAAGCCCCGTATTGAAGGGACAATTTCACAGTGCTAGTAGCAAAGGCTTTTTTTTTTTACCAGAAAAGCTGTGTTACCTTTCGTTGAGGGGCTGCATGAAACAGCCTTTGCTACAGTGATGGTAAGAATAATACTGGTCTTGCCCACCTGCCCTTTCTCCCTGCAAAGGGTTGTGTCCCACGCTGGTGGAGCTCTGCCCACTCTTCATGTGGGCTGTGCTTGGTTTATTCAAGCTAGGCTTCCTCCTTGCTTTTTTTGTGTGAAGTATTTTCTCCTCAAAAGAGGATGCCTGTTCACTGTGTGACATGGGCAGTTCAGGAATTGGTTTGAAATCTGGAGCAGGAATTTTTTTTTCATAGTAATTTTCATTCTGAGTTTGTGTTTATTCTTGCTTACAACTATAAGCTTACTGCTAATTGTGTGGGAGCAGGAGCTGGGACCACAGAGCAGCAGGGATCCCAAATACCCTGCTCTGTCACAGTGAGAAAAAAAGGTTTTCTTTCAGATCCCCAGAACCTCCAACCTAAATAAGGTGTTTGGAGAAAAAATTGCTCCAGGACAGAAGTCTCTACACCAATATTATTATTTGTTCTTCTTCATGCTTCATATACTTTAAATTTCTGTCACCTGCTAATAACATATGAATATTGGGGAAATTTGGGCAGTGTGAACAGTATTGTTGGCATTTCTTGAGCAGCAGCTACTAACCTGCTTACATTCAGTGGATTTCTTTCTGTCAAAAACACTTTCAGCACATGAATGAATGGGCAGGAAACCATCTAAATATTGATTGATATAGACAGAAACCGGTCTTCCACTTCCCATTCAAAGCAACAGTGACAAAGTCAGGCAACAGGATTCACTCATGGGCTGTTGGGAAGAGCTTGCTTTATTTTAAAAGCAGAGCTTTGTTTTGATGAAGACTCTCAGGTACTAGGGCTAGGAATGAAACTTTTGTTTCCAAACATGAGGGACAAGAAGTTCAGCCCAGGTGCAACATCTGTAGGTGAGGAAGTAACTTGACTTCCACAGGTGTTGAAGCAAGCGGTATGGCACTTTGGAAAATCCAGACAGTTGTTTCTCTGGTGCCATTGTGGGCATGAATGCTGACAAAAATGTGAAGCTTGTTTCTCTATTTTTTACCAAAATCTGCTGACTCAGTTTGTCTTAGCTGACTTCAATGAAGATTTTGCTGGAGCAAGTAGCTTGGTGTTTGATCATGTAGACAGCTGATAATTGAAGTCCACCTTTGTGTATTCATGGGGAGCTCTCATGGGGAACAGTGGTAGTTGCATCTGATCTTGTGGGTGCAGAATTTGATGCTCCGTTGCTGTCATTGATATAGTAATGGTGTTAATGGTTATTAATCTGTATTGCAATGACAGATGAACAGTGTTAATATTTGGCTCTTCCACTAACTTTATTTCTCTCTCAGGCACATTCTCCATTGATACCACAGGGGTTATATCTGAGTATTCCCACTTCGGCAGTGAGTGACATACCTGCAGCTCTGGAGCCAGGAGATAAGACCTCTGTATAAGCAGATATGCTGTAATATAGATTTCTACTGCTTTAACCATGAAATCTCTATCTTGTTATGAACAACACATAGTCCATTACTTGTTTGTGCAAAATACAACATTTTGCCAGGCAGTGAAGGGAGAAGCAGAGGGCCAAACTTGGCCCCCTGAGTACTGAGTATTGGTCTTTACTGACTTGAAGACCTTTAAGCCCATAGACTGATCTTGAAGATGGTTACTATGGGAGCAAGTGAATATGGCTTGTCAGCTTGGCTTGTCTTGTGATGATGTTTAATGACTGAATCCATGTAGCAGCCTTTACCCAGTTAGCATACTTGCCATGTCTCTGCTGTGGCCACTGAGCTTTGCAGAATCGCAAGAAGATAGATGTGTTAAATTTAATTAGATAAACCTATTAAGGAGGAGACAGACAGCCATGGACAGAAGGATGATTGAAGCACTTTTTAATAGCCAGTAAAGCTAACCCTTTTCCCCTAAAACGTGTAAGTAGCAGTCTAAAAAACTGCTTCATCTATGAGCTGCCAGAGAAGGAAACATGGGTAGAAGAATGCATGTAATGACTTTGTTACAAGTGTTAATTACCACTACCCATAGTTATCCTTCATTATTAAAGCAACTTCCTTCAAGATAAAACAATGCAACATACATTTTCATTTGTTTCTGCCAGTCAGAAATCCAAGAAAAGCTATCTGTTCTGCTTCTATCTCGTGATATGAAGTAATGCAAGTCCACTCAAGTCAGAAATGCATAGCTATGGAGAAAGCAGCTTACTTCATTACCAGAGTGCTTTACTGCAACACTGTTTTGTTTGTGTACATTAATGTCAAACAGCAAAGTGTATTTTGCTAACAAACTTCATAGTTGCTCTGTAGGCTCTCATGATGCATCATTTTGAGATACCTTCTATCTATTAGGTTTTATCTGCCTGCAAAATCCATTTCTAATTCTAGCCATATCTCCTTTGCGATCACTTGACAGAAATCTATTCCCAGGATTCTCCTTATTTTAGTGAAATATCTCTGCTTCAGCACCTTTCCCAAGGTGGCTGATCTAATCATGGCACTATCAGTTATCACTTCTTATTTCCTTTGCTGGCTCTGTCAAATGCAATGCACTACCTAACAAAGTGACATTCAAATACTCTCAGTGACCAAGGCTATTTCACAGATTCACTGAATGGAAGGGGTTAGAAGGGACCTCGGGGGATCATCCACTCCAGCACCCCTGCTATAGGAGGTTTGCCTAGGTCAGGTTGCACAGGATCACATCCAGGTGGGTTTTGAAAGTTTCCAGAGAAGGAGAACCTCCCTCAACCTGCTGGCCACACTCTTCTTAATGCCCCCCAGGATACTATTGTCCTTCTTGGCCACAAGAGCACACTGGTGGCTCATGGTTAACTTGCTGTCCACGAGTGCTCCCAGGTCTTTCTCCACAGAGCCACTTTCCAATAGATCCACCCCCTAAACTGTACTCATGCATGGGGTTATTCCTCTCCAGGTGCAGGACTTGACACTTGGCCTTTTAGAACTTTAAGTTCCCCCTGCAGCCAACCATGTAGCTTGTCTGGGTCTCACTGAACAGTACAGCTTTCTGATATCAGGTTGGTCAAGCATGATTTCCTCTTTGTGAACCCATGTTGACCCCTTCTGATTCCCCTCTCTTATACTCTGCAAAACTGTAGCTGTATGTGGTTTGTCAAATGTATGCCCTTTACTCCAGGAGTATGACTTGAAAAGTGCCCTGTGAGGAGAGTTAATACTAAGTAGCTGAAGTAGCTCCCACTCTATCACAGATAGGTTGCACTTATAGTGGCCATCTGGATATTTAACCCCACATTCATGAGGTTTTTTTTTTTAAGTAGAAAAGAGCAATGCTTCATTCCTTCCAACTGGTAAGAGAGCCTTGTCTTGCTATTAGAGAAATAAAATATGTTGTCTCCTTGTTCCTAACTTACGTTCTTGTCTGCTTATAGACATGTTTCTCTTTTAAATATGAGTGTGACTGTATGCAAAGGTCAGGGTGCTTTTGTGTTTTCTCAAGTAAGGAGTCATCTGTGTAGTGAGATCCTCTGTTAAGGTTAAATGTGGTTTCTATGGACACAGGTCCAGCAATAGCATCATTTTTTTGGTCTCTTATTTTTTCCTTTGGGTGACAGGCCTCTTAGTGCTATCAAAGATTGCTATCACAGACTAAGACTTGTTTTAATAAGTGTCTGGCTGACTACTCCATCCGCTCTGGAAGATAGAGTTATCCACGTGCATCCTCACAGCCCTTCCTACTTTGCACCATTTAACACACTGTCATGTGCTTTGCTTTGCTGCAGTCCCTCCATTGTTTACTGTGAGGTCTGAATCCTAAACCTTGTTTTTTCAGAGAAAATGAGGAGAAATCTCTCAGTAGACTGGCTGGGAGCATAGGAAGGTGTGTCTGTTCCACACACCTGTCCAGGTTCCAGAGCACCACAAAGTGGAACCCTTGTGTGGTGCTGGGTGTTCACCATGAGCAACACCATTCTGGATTTCTTCTGAAATCACACAACCTGGGTTTTTTAGGGGATTTTTTTTTCCCCCACTGTGTGAAACAAATAAACCTGTCTTCTAGTCTGCAGCTGATCAATGCACATATTTTCCCTGTAGCCTGTTACAGATTGCAAAATTGAGTTTATTTCAGGCAGCAAGGGGAAAAATTAGTGTGTCGGTGTGAGCTGAAATTCCCCCCCCACCGACAATAACCAAGCTAGCTCAGTCTGAAAGCAAATGAAGGGCTGTATTTACAAGCAGAGTCTAAAATCTACAATGAAATGCAATGAATATGTACAAATATACAAAATTCACAACATTCACAAATATATACAATCAACAGAAAAGCACAACCGATCTCCCTTTGCTTCCCCCCAAGGGGACCCTCCCAAAGGGGCCTCCCTCTCCCAGGAGCTTCCCCCCAGACCCCCCTGGACAGAGAAGCAGAGTTCGTTAAGCAGAAAGTTGTTAACTTAGCTGCCAAGGTCAGTACGTGTTATCTTCAGCCAGAAGAGAAGAAGAAACAGCAACCAGACAGCCCAGCAACTGCCCCCACTGCCGAACGCAGAATGTGCCGAATGCCTACTTAATTTTGGGTAATAGTTCTTAAACATTTCTATCTATCCAATGGAAGTGTTTAGAACAATCGTTATTTTGCTTTCTTACACCCAATAGTGACTTATTTACATTCTTTCACTTTCTCTGTTCTGAACTTTGCAAGGAAAAATTAAAAAGACAGTTTCAAACCATCACAGTCCACCCCTTCTAAACAATTCCATTGGCTGCTACTACCATTTATCTAATCTAAAATAATATCTACAACAATAGGTGAATAAAGACCATAGTCCATTCCGGCTATCTCAGATGTAGATGATTCAAAAGAGTCAAATCACAGGAAAAACAGCAAACAGCTTGTTTCCTCGCAGATGGAGCGAAGAAAGGAACAGGGACTCTCAGGTGACTCAGGGCTCTCAGGGTTCGTGCACCGTAGATCTCATGAACTCTCCTCTTGGGCGCGATGCTGTATCTGCGCAACACTCTGAATTTAACCTCTCTCAGCCAAAGTTAGATTTCTTTGTGGAATACACTGAATTTCACCATTTTCTTGCATCACCCAATAGGTGTGACCAGGACCTTCAGCAGAAACCACCCCTCGGACAGGTTTGGCCTCTCCTGAAGGAGAAAATACCCAAACAGTTTTGCCTAACAGATTCTTTTCTCTGATAACAGGAACTCTATCACCTTCCTCCTTTCGCAACAAATCTGATTGGACAGGTCCAGCTCGATTCACTGAACCTCTACTATTCACTAACCAGGTTGCTTGTGCTAAATGTTTCTCCCAGTTTTTCAAAGATCCACCCCCCATGGCTTTGAGAGTGGTTTTCAGCAAACCGTTGTAGCGTTCGATCTTCCCTGCAGCTGGTGCATAGTAGGGAATGTGGAATATCCACTCAATGCCATGCTCTTTGGCCCAGCTTTTCACAAGATTGTTCTTGAAATGAGTTCCATTGTCTGACTCAATCCTCTCTGGAGTTCCGTGTCTCCACAGGATTTGTCTTTCCAGACCAAGAATGGTGTTACGTGCAGTTGCATGAGGAACTGGACAAGTTTCCAGCCATCCAGTGCTTGCCTCTACCATAGTCAGCACATACTGCTTACCAGATCGAGAACGAGGTAGAGTGATGTAGTCAATCTGCCAGGCTTCACCATACTTGTACTTGGACCATCGGTCACCGTACCACAAGGGCTTGATCCGCTTTGCCTGCTTAATAGCAGCACAAATGTCACAGTCATGGATGACTTGTGTGATAGCATCCATGGAAATGTCAATGGATCTGTCACGAGCCCATCGGTAGGTTGCATCTCTGCCTTGATGTCCTGATGAGTCATGGGCCCACCGAGCTAAGAACAGCTCACCTCGGTGTTTCCAGTCAAGATCAGGATCAGGATCAGAGTTTGTGTCCACCTGGGAAACTCTTGCAGCTAGATCTGCCTGATGGTTGTGTTGTTGTTCTTCAGTAGCTTTGCTCTTAGGAACATGAGCATCGATGTGTCTCACTTTCACTGGGATTCTGTCAATGCGAGCAGCAATGTCTTGCCACAGATCTGCAGCCCAGATAGGCTTTCCTTTCTTCTGCCAGCCATTCTTCTTCCAGTCTTTCAGCCAACCCCACAAGGCATTGGCTACCATCCACGAGTCAGTGTAGAGATAAAGCTTTGGCCATCTCTCATGTTCAGCTACGTTAAGAGCTAGCTGGACAGCTTTTACCTCTGCAAACTGACTGGATTCTCCTTCTCCATCTCTTGCTTCTGCAACTCTGCGCGTTGGACTCCACACTGCAGACTTCCATCTCCGCTTGTTCCCAACAAGACGACAGGAACCGTCTGTGAACAAAGCATATCTCTTTTCATCATCAGACAGATCACTGTAAGGAGGAGCTTCCTCTGCACGAGTTACTCTCTCCTCTGGAGGTTTTGCACAGCTTGTGCCTTCTGGCCAGTTTGTGATCACCTCCACCAAACCAGGCCTTTCGAGATTTCCCATTCGAGCTCTCTGTGTTATCAGAGCCATCCACTTAGACCAGGTAGCATCTGTTGCATGATGTGGTGAAGAACCTTTGCCTTTGAACATCCAATTCAGAACTGGCAATCTAGGAGCTAGAAGAAGTTGTGACTCAGTTCCAATCACTTCAGAAGCAGCTTTCACTCCTTCATAAGCAGCTAAAATCTCTTTCTCTGTTGGAGTGTAGTTTGCCTCTGAGCCTCTGTAGCCACGACCCCAGAAACCAAGAGGACGTCTTCGTGTCTCCCCTGGAGCTCTTTGCCATAAGCACCAGGTTGGACCATTGTCACTCACGGCCGTGTACAGAATGTTCTTAATGTCTGGACCAGTTCGGACAGGTCCCAGACCCATCGCTTGGACTACCTCTCGCTTGATCTGGTCAAAGGCTGCTTGTTGCTCAGGACCCCATTGGAAACTGTTTCTCTTTCGAGTCACATCATATAGAGGCTTCACAATCTGACTGTATCCAGGAATGTGCAGTCTCCAAAATCCCACTATGCCTAAGAAACGCAGAGTTTCTTTCTTATTGATGGGATTTGCCATGGTGGAGACTCTGTTTATCACATCCATTGGGATGTGACGGCGACCATCTTGCCACCGCACTCCCAGAAACTGGATTTCTCTGGCAGGTCCTTTCACCTTGTCTCGCTTGATAGCGAAACCAGCTTGCAAGAGAATGTCAATGATTTTGTTACCTTTCTCGAAGACTTCTTCAGCAGTCTCACCCCAGACGATGATGTCATCGATGAACTGAATGTGTTCTGGAGCTCCACCTTTCTCCAAAGCATCATGGATCACTGCATGGCAGATGGTTGAACTGTGAATCCACCCCTGGGGCAAACGATTGAATGTGTACTGAATGCCTCTCCAGGTGAAAGCAAACTGAGGCCTGCATTCCTCTGCTATGGGAATAGAGAAGAAAGCATTAGCAACGTCTATGGTAGCATACCATTTGGCCTGCTTGGATTCCAGCTCATATTGGAGTTCCGTCATGTCTGGCACATCTGCACTCATGGGTGGAGTTACTTCATTCAAGGCATGGAAATCAACTGTCAGACGCCACTCTCCATTCTGCTTTCTCACAGGCCAGATTGGACTGTTGAAAGGTGAATGAGTTTTGCTGATGACCTTCTGACTCTCCAACTGACGAATCAAGTTTTGAATGGGCACCAAAGAGTCACGGTTGGTTCTGTATTGTCTGTGATGCACAGTTTGAGAAGCAACCGGCAGCTTTACATCCTCTATCTCATGTTGTCCCACAACTGCAGATTCATCTGAAAGCTCAGGTCTAATGGACAACTTCAATTTTCCTCCATCAATTTCTACAGTTGCTATTCCAAAAGCCCATTTGTAACCCTTAGGGTCTTTAAAACGCCCTTCTCTCAGAAAGTCAATTCCCAAAATACAAGGTGCATTAGGACCTGTTACAATAGTATGTTTCTTCCACTGCTTCCCAGTTAAACTTATGTCAACCTCTATCTTAAACAACTCTTGAGATCCACCAGTGACTCCCTGAATAGTTATAGATTCTCCCCCTTGATAATTTGATGGTATGATGGTGCACTGAGCTCCTGTGTCAACCAAGGCCCTGTACTTCTGAAATTTTGAAGTGCCAGGCCACTGGATGTACACATCCCAATAGATTCTGTTATCTCCATTATCCCTTACCTCCCCCTGGCGGAAGGCAGGGCACCCCTAATGGTGGGGATTACCTCCACATGTACAGCTGGCACAACGTCCAGCACCAGAATTAGGATCACTGTTGGAGCTATCAGAGTTGTTCTGGGAAACTGAGGAAGCGACAGCTACCCTCCTGGTATTGCTACCTCGGGATCTGCCCCTCCGCAGCTCCCGTAACCTCTTGAAAAGATCAGAAGTTGGTTGACCATCCCATCTGTTCATGTTCTCACCAAACTGATCACGCAGAGTTATCCAGATACTGCCACGTGATTGCCTCTGCTGTCTGTTTTGGTTTGACCTATTCTGGAATGGCCTTCTTGGAGCACGTCTGTTCCTAACAGCTGAAACTTGTATCCATCTGGAGGAAGAGGAATCAGAATCATCCCCCTTCATCAAGTTGGATATGGAGGTTTTAAGTTCCTCCTTCAGCTCTTTCATGCAATTCTTTATTTCTCCAGACAGAGTTTCAATGGCTGAAACCAAAGAAGTACGTGCAAGACTATCCTCCAACTGCCTCATTTGGTCAGTGAAATGGCCAACAGTAGGAGGTGCTCCACCATAATTTCTTGCCACAATCCTGCTTGCCAGAATAGTAGCATAATTAGGAGGAGCAAGCTTAATGAGCTTTTTGGCAAGGCCTGTTCCAACAGGAATTTCATCAGGATTCAGAGTCTTATGATCTCCATACATTACTTCTCTCACAGCAAACTCTCTCAGACGCTTGATTCCCTCAGCTATTGTGGTCCAAGTCTTAGGGTTCCATGGTAAATCATCTCTGCTGGGGTACCTCAGCGAGACTGCCAGTAGGAGGCGTGCCCACAGAGAAACTTTACCAATGCACTTGCCTAGATGCCTGTCTATGCCTGTATCCTTTGAGAGCATCCCCAACTGAGAGGCCGACTTGTCACCTACCACCAATGCTGGGGCTCCCATATCAAAACACCTGGCTAGCCAAGACAGGACTGGCTCATTATCTCCTCTGATGTAATCCTTCCTCACATGTCTAATTTCCTGTCTGGGTGCATTAGCTGACTGTATGTCATCCTCATCATCATCATCATCATCATCTCTCCTGAGGTCGCTGTCCCCATAATCCTGTTGTAATCCTCCGTTGAATTTCCTTGAGTTCAGAGGCTCTGACAGCAGTTGCTAATCTACCAGGGTCTACATCCTGACCTACATCTCCATCATCCATGTGGGGTCTCAAGAGGTCTACCAGAGTTTTAAGGCTAACCCTCTCTTCCTCACCAGAAGGATCTTTCTTAAGAGAGGGACCCTGAGTAGAAGGACCCTCATCTCCATCTGCACCATCTCCTGCAGCATCTGCATCTCCTCCTGCAGCTCCTTTACGCTTTCTGGTTACAGTGGCCACCAAATTTACTGGCTTGGTTTTCACATTCACAGCAGAGTTGGAAGAGCAAGTAGCCTTATGTCTTTCTTGACACAGTGCTATCAGTAGCCATATGATTATTCCAAGAAGCAACAAAATTAAGATTAAGGTTAGCACAAGATATCTAGGGTACCAGTGGTTCCAAAGACCCTCTGTAGTTGTAAGAGGAGTAACAAACTCATATGTGTCTGCTAGCACATCCATAGTTGAGTTAACATAGCTTCTTAGCCCAATAAGACCACAACAGAATTCACCAACATTCAGTAACTTGTTCTTAACCCAAAGAAACAACTTATATGCCACATATCTCACAATCTTGTCTATCATGCAAGAAACGGCCCATCTGTAAACAATCACACTGATAATAGATGAAATAGAATGACTCAGAATCCAAAACAGCTTCATTTTGCTTCCTAATCTGAGCAGAAATAAATCACAAGCAATCGAGCCCCACGTTGGGCACCAAAAATAAAAAGTGTGTCGGTGTGAGCTGAAATTCCCCCCCCACCAACAATAACCAGGCTAGCTCAGTCTGGAAGCAAATGAAAGGCTGTATTTACAAGCAGAGTCTAAAATCTACAATGAAATGCAATGAATATGTACAAATATACAAAATTCACAACATTCACAAATATATACAATCAACAGAAAAGCACAACCGATCTCCCTTTGCTTCCCCCCAAGGGGACCCTCCCAAAGGGGCCTCCCTCTCCCAGGAGCTTCCCCCCAGACCCCCCTGGACAGAGAAGCAGAGTTAGTTAAGCAGAAAGTTGTTAACTTAGCTGCCAAGGTCAGTAGTGTTATCTTCAGCCAGAAGAGAAGAAGAAACAGCAGCCAGACAGCCCAGCAACTGCCCCCACTGCCGAACGCAGAATGTGCCGAATGCCTACTTTGTTTTGGGTAATAGTTCTTAAACATTTCTATCTATCCAATGGAAGTGTTTAGAACAATCGTTATTTTGCTTTCTTACACCCAATAGTGACTTATTTACATTCTTTCACTTTCTCTGTTCTGAACTTTGCAAGGAAAAATTAAAAAGACAGTTTCAAACCATCACAATTAGGAAAACAGATTTTAAGCTGACAAAAAGAACCAGTGTGATTTGTTGTTTATGGCCCAAGTTACAACACAAACCAGGTGCTCTGCATTTCAGTTCCTTGGCATACATTTTGATGAGCTGTGTCACAGCTTGGCAGCTTCCAGGGCAAGGTGTTTACAGTCCCTCCTGGCTGTCCCTCTGGTCAGCTGCAGAGGTGGAAACTGGGGAGTATGTGCCCTGTTGGGATGGCAGAGTGAAGTTCTGTGTATCCTTAAATGGCAATTTCCAATACACTTAAAGAACAAAGATCGCATCTACTATCTTTAAAAGCTACTCATTGGTGCATTTTTTTGAAGCTATTTCTTCACTGTAGGAAGTTAGAGCAACCTGTGTTAAAATAATAATTAAATGCTGACAGTACTAAATTTCCACCCAGCATGAGTTGGCAGTGGTTTCAGACCAAAACATTAGATCATTAAAAAAAAAAAGGCAACTTGGTTAAATACCTCTGTAAGCTGTATGTTTTTCTGATTAGCTATTCTTAAAAAGAGCATGTGGCTGTAATATAAGGGTGTACTTGACAGCAGCAATTGCTTTTTTTTGGAGAAAGGTAAAATAGTCATGTTTTAATATGTGTATATATGTGTGTTTAAAAGGCTTTCTTGCTGATCTTAGCTGTGAGGATTTATATCTTACTAATCATCCATTTTTAAAAGCCACCACAAAATCTCCCTGCCAGGAAATCCCCTCAGAATTATGTTTCTGGAAAGAACAGTTAACAGTGAATAATGTGCTCAGGGTTTTGGTTTGGTCTCTTTTTCCTCCTCTCTGGCTAGACAGCTGATTTCACACTTGAGTGTGGAACAGCCATGGTGGCCCTTGCTGTAGCATTGATGGTATTGAAGCCCAATGATGGAAGCTGTGGCGTTTAAGTGGCAATACAACCTTTTTCTTGGTATTAATAGACTCCTGTCTGCACTTAGAAGTTTTGTATAAACAGTGGTCTCACAAATATGATTTCTGCTACCCGAAAGACATGGGGAAAAATATTCACCTGAAGGAGTTCAAAGGAGGTTCAGCATTGTGTGTGTACGAATTTACTTAGCGCTTTTACCGGACTTTTTTAAGGGCAACTGGGATATTATTTTTTTTCCCTGCAGAGCTGTGTAAGTTACATGTGGAGTTTTGTTGGTTGGTTGGGTTTTTTTCTTCACTATGCCTTCCAGAAGGCAGTTTCTCAGGAAGACTTGTCCCGGTTTAATCTCTGGATTATCTGTTGGGTTTTTTTTCCCCAAAATAGAGTGACTGAATAATCAGCTAACCCTAATTCAGGCAGATCTGAGGACTATGTATGGGCATAAGCATAGGAATCCAGATTTGAGGAGTACTACTTCAATTGGCAGTGTTTCAGCTGTATAGTCTGTGTGCATCAGTAGCTCAGGTGCTCCAGCAAGCTTGGCCACTGTTCAGGGACTGGATCCCAACCCCTCTGGAAACACCTCAGGTTTAGAAAGCAGAGCAAAAAGCAGATTTATGCAAAGGTTAGAGCAGTGAATTTTTAGCAATTAAATACAGTGACCAAGCGTAAGGTAAGAGTGTGGCCTGTATTTCTCTCCTCTACAAAGATGTACCAAGCAAAGAACTGATGGGGTCAGAGGGATGCCTGTGGTTGTCTAAGTCTCAGGCTGCCTCCATCCTGGCACTGGCTGGAGGCCGAATGACCTGCTCTCTCTTATGTAGCCTGTGATGCCCTCAGTCACACTCCTGTGGGGTGACATTGCAGCTGAGACATCCCTCTGCAATGTGCTGTGGGGGAGCTGAAGTCCCTTTGTATGGTGACCCTCCCTCAGGAGAACTAAACCTTGGTGACAGAAAGTGGGTCTGAGAGCCTGGCCTTCATATCTCAAATATTCATTGGATTTTTGTAGTATTGAGACAAACTTTTTGTAGGGTTGAGACAAACTATTTCTCTGCTGATGTTAATGTACTTGGCCCTGTACAGTGCCAGCTAGCCAAACAGTTACATGCTGTTAATCTCCAGTTGCTCCTGTCAGGTGGTATATTCATTAATCCAGGGCCAAACAGTGGTTTAATTGCCAGCATAGACTATGATAATATCTTTTTTTAGCTCCTGATAATTGCCAAGTTAGCTTTAGTTAACTGTTTGCAACTCTAGTTAATACTGTTTGCAGAGTCCTGAAATTTCAGTCACTCCACTAAAGCTAAGGCTCAGCATTGAATCACAGAATGTTAGGGGTTGGAAAGGACCTCAAAAGATCATCTAGTCCAAGGCCTCTGCTAGAGCAGACCACCTAGAGCAGGTCCCACAGGAACACATCCAGGCAGGTTTTGAGTATCGCCAGTGAAGGAGACTCCACAACCTTTCTGGGCAGCCTGTTTCATTGCTGTGTCACCCTCACAGTGAAAAAGTGTTTCCTTGTTGTGGCCTGAAAGCACCACACTTACGTTCATGTGGAACCTCCTGTGCTCCAGCTTGCACCTGTTGCCCCTTGTCCTAGCACTGCACACTGAGAAGAGCCTGGCTTTGTCCTCCCAGCACTGCCCTTCACGTATTTATAAACATCAGTGGGGTCACCTCTCAGTCTTCTCTTTTCCAAGCTGAAGACAACCAGCTCTCTCAGCCTTTCCTCATAAGGGAGATGTTCCACTCCCATCATTTTTGTGGCTCTGCGCTGGACTCTTTTAAGCAGTTCCCCGAGGTCCTTGAACTGAGGAGCCCAGACCTGGACACAATATTCCAGATGCAGCCTCACCAGAGCAGAGGGGGAGGAGAACCTCTCTTGACCTACTAACCACACCCCTTCTAATACACCCCAGCATGCCACTGCTCCCATGGAATGCTTCTTGGCCATAAGGACACATTGCTGGCTCATGGTTATCCTGTTGTCCACTAGGATTCCCAGGTCCTTTTCCCTGGAGCTGCTCTCCAATAGATCAGCCCCCAACCTATGCCGATACACGAGGTTGTTCTTACCCAGATGCAAGACTCTACACTTGTCCTTGTTCGGTTTCATTAAATTTGTTACAATCAATCATAGAATCAATCATAGAATCAAGAAGGCTAGAAGAGACCTCAAAGATCATCGAGTCCAACCTGTCACCCTAAACTTCATGACTATCTAAACCATGGCACCAAGTGCCATGTCCAGTCGCCTCTTGAACACCTCCAGGGATGGTGACTTCACCACCTCCCTGGGCAGCACATTCCAATGGCCAACCACTCTCTCTGTGAAGAACTTTCTCCTCACCTCCAGCCTAAACCTCCCCTGGCGCAGCTTGAGACTGTGTCCTCTTGTTCTGCTGCTGGTTGCCTGGGAGAAGAGACCAAACCCCTCCTGGCTACAACCTCCCTTCAGGTAGTTGTAGACAGCAATGAGGTCACCCCTGAGCCTCCTCTTCTCCAGGCTAAACAGTCCCAGCTCCCTCAGCCTCTCCTCATAGGGCTTTTGCTCAAGGCCTCTCACCAGCCTCGTTGCCCTTCTCTGGACATGCTCCAGCAATTCAACATCTTTCCTAAACTGAGGGGCCCAGAACTGGACACAGTACTCAAGGTGCGGCCTAACCAGTGCTGTGTACAGGGGTACAATGACCTCCCTGCTCCTGCTGGCCACACTATGCCTGATGCAGGCCAGGATGCCATTGGCCTTCTTGGCCACCTGGGCACACTGCTGGCTCATGTTCAGGCGGCTGTCAACCAGTACCCCCAGGTCCCTTTCCACCTGGCTGCTCTCCAGCCACTGTGACCCCAGCCTGTAGCTCTGCATGGGGTTGTTGTGGCCGAAGTGCAGCACCCGGCACTTGGATTTGTTGAATGCCATCATGTTGGACTCTGCCCATCTGTCCAGCCTGTCAAGGTCCCTCTGCAGAGCCCTTCTGCCTTCAACATCTGCTCCCAGCTTGGTGTCATCTGCAAATTTACTGATGATGGACTCAATCCCCTCATCCGGATCATCAATAAAGATATTGAACAGGATGGGGCCCAGCACTGATCCCTGGGGGACACCACTAGTGACAGGCTGCCAGCTGGATGTGGCACCATTCACCACCACTCTCTGGGCTCGGCCCTCCAGCCAGTTCCTAACCCAGCGCAGAGTGCTGCTGTCCAAGCCACAGGCTGACAGCTTGGCCAGGAGTTTGCTGTGGGGGACAGTGTCAAAGGCCTTGCTGAAGTCCAGGTAGACTACATCCACAGCCTTTCCTACATCCAATTGTTGCCACACAACTCTCCAGCCTGTCCAGGCCTTGCTCAATGGCAGCACAACCTTCAGGTATGTCAACCACTCTTCCCAGTTTGGTGTCATCAGCAAACTTGCTTACAGTGCACTCTGTTCCCTCATTCAGGTCATTAATGAATATATTGAATAATATTGGTACCAGTACTAGCTCTGGAGGGACTCCACTAGATACAGGCCTCCAACTAAACTCCATCCCATTGACCACAACTCTCTGACTTCCATCCTTGTTGGTTCATCCCCTACATGTGCTTTCAGAGCCAGCCCCTTTTGCTCGGATGGCTGGTTCAATGAAAGCCAGCTGCTGCTCACATACCTGTAACAGGGGACACCCACTTTTAGTTCTCCTTCATAATGCTTAAGATACCTGAGAGGCGGCTCCTAGAGATCTCTTGATCAGCTGGGCTGCTTTTTCACCCTGTGACCTCTTTGGGCACAGCTGAAATGGAGGTGAGTTGCGTTATTTCAGGACATGTTCACATGCTGATTTTATTGCCTCATTTTGTAGAGGAGGAACGCTCCAGGCATCCCATAGCAGAAATTCCCCTTATTCTTGGACACTGCCCAAGGGTTACTCATCAGAACAATAATTGGTAAAAAATAACAATGCTGAGTGTGAAGACTTATGAAGTGCTTTGATATGGCAGGTTGTGATGATTGTGCATAGAGGGATGTCCTTGTGTAGCTTGAATTGCTATAAAAGGCTTCAGTAGCCTTTCTCTGGCAAACAGGTGGTGCCTGTAGTTAGGAATTTGAGCAACTTTTGCAAGCTCAGTGCCACCATACACATATTGATCTGTGGCTGCTCCTGAGGTGAAAGCTGTTTATATTTTAATGCAGTAAGTTCTGCTCGTGCTGTTCTGCATGGAGTTCTCATTTTGAAAGTATAAGAAAAAGCTTGAGATGTTTTAATACAGCCAAAAGCATTTTCTTCCTACACAGTGCCTTTTCAGAGAGGAAACAGCTTCTCTTTCAGTTCTGTTTTGGTCTAGGTCTCTGTCTTCTGATTTCAACATATGCTTGTATCAGTTCCTCAGCTGGTGTGTATCTGTTGGCACAGTACATCTACTGACATAATGCAGTTTCTGCATTTACACCTGATGTTTTTGCTGTGGGTCTTTAAACTTAGTAGATTCCTGTAGCGAAGCTCTAACATGGGGGCTTTGAGATTTTTTGTTTTCATGAGAAGAACATTGGCGTAGTGGCCAATAGGAAAGGAAAAAGTTGAAGAAGTTGATTTTTAACCTGGTATCTATAGGATTTCTTGCATCCCACAAAGCAATTTGCCTTATTCAGCAGATGGGAACTGTGATGCTCCAAGTGGCTGGATGTTACTAGCAGCATGTGGCACACCTGGAGCAAAGTGCAGATATTCTGTGTGTGAAGTTGTATCACTGCAAGACTTGCCCTTCTCTTGGGAAGCTGCTCACAGCTGAGAGCAGTTCCATGCTGATGAAACATGCAGCACGCTCTGGCTTTGCCACTTCCGATCTGGGCAAGTCATGGATTTCCAGAAGTGTGTACGTAAGGCTGGAACACAAGTCCTTTGAAAAGCCACATGTGTCCAGGTAAGCAGCTGAGATCACTCACAAATTGTCACTCCCCTTAGCAGAAATAGAAAGGACCACATTTGGGGACTGTTGGAGCTGCTGTGACTGGCTATAGGAGGCTTTGATTTCGGATTTTATTTGTTTGTGGGATTTTGCCTTAGCTGAAATAGTGATTGAGAAGATAGAGTAGCAACTTTAACTTCTGCTTAGGACATCTGCAGAAAAGATGTAAATTATCAGAGACTGGGATAAAATCCGAGTCCTAATGAATGGCTTTTGAGGATCCTGAAGTCATCTGTGGTAGGCTGACCTCATCACCTCTGTTAGATACTGTGAAAGAGACTCTGGCAGGC
The DNA here is from genome assembly GCF_027791375.1 of Indicator indicator. Taxonomy (NCBI): domain Eukaryota; kingdom Metazoa; phylum Chordata; class Aves; order Piciformes; family Indicatoridae; genus Indicator; species Indicator indicator. The sequence goes on from NW_026539191.1 coordinate 143,359, forward strand.
TGCAGGAACATAGTTCTCTAATTTTTGTTCTTTTGATTGCTCCTCTTGTCCTGGTTTTGTTTTTTTTGTTTCCCCTCAGATCTAAGCATTGCTATGTTTTCATCTTGTGTCTCACACATTCATTCTTCTGCTAATGAAGAAAAGGAAATAGTCATGCTCAGATTTTGTTCTTTGAAAAACAGATTTATCTTGATTTTGTTACAGTTTTGCACAGGCTACAAGAGATAAAGTGCAAAGTGATTTGGAAATAAGTTGAATTTTTTCACACAAAAATGAAAGGCACCAAATAAGCTGAAATGATTTTTGATACAGTGCTTGAGATGTTCTGTTTTTTTTTTTTTTTCAATTGTTCAGTTCTGTGCTACAGAAAAGCTGTGTTTTGAAACCTATGAATGGAAGTAAGGAATGCCTAAACTGTGTAGTTTGAATGTAATACTTCAAGTTAGTTCAGCTGTTAACCGGGCCCACTCTTAAATAGGGCCTTCTGGCTGATGTAGGTGACTTCTTCCCACAAATACCTTGCAGTTTCTATTTTATGTGATTTGATTTAGTTATAAAACTGCCACTCAGTCATCTGCCCTACTATGATTTCTTTGTTTAAAGAACATCCATCACAGGTTTTTTTCAGGCTGATACAATACCTCTTGGTGCCCAAGACCTGCCCTCATGCCACAGTTATTCCCACTGTTAGGGTAAGGCATTCATGGAGGATTCTCATCGTAAGGATGCATCCATCCTGCTACTGCAGCTTGAGGACTGCAATCAAAACAGAGTGATTTCACCTGGCTGGGTCTGTGGGGGTGCATTAACTTAAGTTACAATACCGTGGGCTGTGTATTGGGCAGTTGTGATAATAAGAGTTGTAGGTGTTTTGTCGGCTCTGACAGAGAGTTGTCTGCTGTGTGCTGTCTGTTTGGCAATTCATTGTAAAACCGTAGCTACAAGTTTCACTTTCCACAGGGATGGCTTTTTCTTTGGTGTGTGGTTTGGATTTTTTTGTTTGTTTTATTTTGGGTTTTGGTTTTGTTTGGGGTTTTTTCCCCCCTGTCTTCAGCATGCTAAGCAGAAATTGTTGCTTATCTGTGGCTCAAATCTGTTGTCATGCAGTAGAAAGACATCCTCTCCTCCAAAATATGGAAAATTTCTAGTTAGTTCTCAGGAAATCTGGGAGGGAGTGGGATTGCTCCCATGCAATGCTACAGGCTTGGGGAAGAGTGGCTGGAAACCTACCTAGCAGAGAAAGATCTTGGTCTCTCACTGCAAGAAAGACATTGAGGTGCTGGAGCAAGTCTAGAGAAGGGCTGGTGAAGTATCTGGGGGCCAAGTCTTATAAGGAGTGACTGAGGGGAATGTGGTTGCTTATCTTGGAGGAGAAGAGGCTGAAGAGAAACCTTATTGCACTCAGTACCTGAAGGGAGGTTGTAGCCACGTTGGTGTTGGTCTCTTCTCCTTAGTGACAAGTGATAGGAGAAGAGGAAGTGGCTTCAAGTTGCTCCAGGGGGATTTAAATTGGATATTAGAAGAAACTTCTTCTCTGAAAAAGGGTTATCAAACACTGGAATAGGCTCCCCAGGCAGGTGGTTGAATCCCCATCCTTGGAGGTGTTTAAAAGATGCATAGAGGTGGTGACATAGTTTAGCACCGGGCTTGGTAGAATCAGATGTTTGGACTCAATGATCTTAAAGGTTTTTTCCAAGCAAAACGATTCTATGATTTTTTTGTACAGTTTTCTTGCTACTCTCTCATGTAGAGCTACTCATTGTTTTGTGTTAACTGTTCATACCTGAAGATTTCTGAGAAGAGGCTTGATACAGTGAACCCTTAAAGAGCAAAATTAGATGGGATAGAACTGGCTTTGATTGCCACTTCGGGCTGTTATGCTGTGCTCTTTTCACTGCAGCACAGATGAAAGGATATGTTTATTCCTAAAGTAAATAACAATCTGATCCTCACCTGAGTTTGGCCATTTATTAGGAGGAAGAATTTTCTGTAGAAAAAAGAAGGCTATTCAAAAAAATTTGTGTTGGGTATTTTAATTGCAGTGTGCAGTGAATCCTTTGAAGTTTTATTACCTATTATATACTTGATTCAAATGTTGCCTTTTGCAATAGCTTAAAGTTTTTTATTTGCGTAAGAATATTAACATTTCTGTTTCAAGCTTTTAAAGAGCAAACTTCCTGAGCATGATTATGAACATTGGGTTAATTCATAATCCTCAATCAGAGGTTGTCCTAGATTTACATGTGCTTGTTTAGAGGCTGTTCAAAGGTGCTTAACTTTAATTGCCATTATGTGAGCACACAGAAATAAGGACTCAAGAGTCTTATCAATTATTCTGTTCACAAATTCATTTTTAGGTCTCAGAACTGTTCTAAATTGAATTTGCATTGAAGTTTCTGGGAGGTGTAAAGATTTTGATCTAAATGGGAAGAAGGTTCTGTTTTCTCCCTATTTAAAAACTCAGTAGTTGTACCTTTTTTTTTATCTTAATGCTGAGGATTTGTTTTCTGCATCCTTGTTTTTTGCAGGTATTTTACCTGTCTTGCCTTTGCATGGGCAAACTTCTAATTGCCCACATAGAAATAATAGTTAGGTCTGTTTAGTAATGGCATGAATGACCAAGTTTCTGTGGCCCTAGGTGAGCTATAAGATCTTAAATACTTAAGTTAGAATAGAAGGACCTTACCTTTTAAAAGCCTTTGAAAATGTTACCCTGGAGGGTTAGAACTGGGGCAGCCTAACTGAAAGCTGCATCTGTCCAAGAGAAGCCTTTCTCTTGTAAAAGTTGTTACTTCAGCATTTTATCTAAAAATCTGGTCCAGGGAATTTTAGAGTGAGTCATTGTTGAGTATGAAACTGGAAATGTGTTTCTAGAATGCAGGAAAGCACTGGCATGTGGGGAAAAGCTCTCCTATGCAGCCTATCCAATACCAGAATGGCACAATATAAGACTGAAGGGAAAAAAATCAACTGTTTTGTGCATTACACTGCAAAACAGAGTAGAAAAAATGTTTACATGGTTATACCATAGAATGAAGAATTTACTTCAGAGGTCATATGAAAATGCCTTGTACTTATTACCAAATTATGAATAGCTTTCTGGCACTGAAGATACTGACACCACTTTCAATAGCAAAACACAATGGGTATTAGAAGAATTCAGATAATTTCTGACCTTGTAAACAAGCTGTGCATGGGGTACTCTGGAAGTTGGGCTGTGTGGATTTGTGGTCTCTTAGCTAATGAGAACAAATAGTCCTCTTATATGTATATTTGAAACAAATAATGTGTGCTGGTGGTGAGCACAGAAACATGACGAGATGTTAAGGGTGTGAGAAATCCACCAGTCATCTCGGGTTAGTTGAATGCTGCTGTCAGCCAGGGAGTGAGAGATGCTGTCTGTCATTCAGCAGCCTGTCCCTGCTGGTGGCCCCAGCTCCAGTGGTGGAGGTTCATGGTCCCCCCCAGCCTAATTCCAGCAGTAGTGTCCCTGATGCTGCCTGGGGCTGCTTGCACTGCACCTGATGCCAGACTTGGAGAAATAAGTAACGTATGCACGGTGTGGTTATCCTCATCAGCTTCTTTCGCCTGCCCTGATGGTCTGAATTTCTTGTCCTTGAACTGAACAACTCCTTATTTGCACCTAAAGCCTTGCATGTTACTGTATCCTTAGCACAGTGTTCACTCCACTGGCATGGTGTGCTGCCTTAATCTCCAATTCCTGTTCAATTCTTAGATTGTTTTCCATTTTCCCTTTTCATCATTTGATTTTTTTTAAAAGAACTTTTGTAAACTCAGGGGTAAATATTTTTTTTTTTACATTAAATATTTTTACTTCAGTTAAAATTCTCCTCCTTTCTGACAAAAGACCCTCTGTGTGTTTGGTAGAAGTAGATTGGTCAGTTTCTCAGTGAAAAACTCAGTTAAAATAAAGCCTGTTGTTTGCAAAAAATGCTGAGGTTCTGTTTTTTGGTTTGCAAGCCTGGTACATGTTTTCAGGGTACCATGAAAAACAGTCGCCACAAGATATTTCAGAGTTCTCCAAGAAAAGCAAGTGCAATTTGTCATGAATCCTGGTTAATTTATTCCCCATTCCATAATGTTATCCCCTACCAGTCCAAAGGCTGTCATTACACTGCTGTCCTTACCCATCTGTTTAGTATGTAAAACTCCTCGGGGCAGGGATCCTGCTTTTACTTTGTGCTGTGTAAAGCTGAGCCTGTAGCTGAGACTTGAGAAACAATCAATGATAATACAGCTCAGTAGGGTATTGGATACCCAGCTAATAATAGTGGTATAAATGCCTGGCTGGCTGGGGTTAGAGGGAACTTCTGTCCCCCAGTGGTGGATCTCCAGCAGGGAAATACTCTTCAAACATCATCTGACAAAGAGCAGAGAAAGATGAGATGGCACTTCTGAAGGATGTGAAAGTCAAGGATGCAAAAGAATCACAGTTTAAGCCTGTATCTGTTTTTATTATTATTATTACAAGATTTTACCAACTAAATATTTTCTCTGCTATAGAATAAGGGATCACTTCATAGCCTTAATCTCATTAGTGTCTGTATTTTCCTTTGAACGGTCTTCTGCACACTTTATAAGTCAATGCTATGGTATTTGTATTTCAGTGATTCCTGTGTGTTGGGGTTGGAGTGGGGAGAGCAAGAGAAGCACAGTAGATTTTCATTTTATGTTAATCCATCAAAATTGAGTTAGTTGCAGGTGATGGAGGAGGTCTGCCTGTGCGCTCAGACGTCAGCACCCAGGCGAAAGCTTGCCAGTTGCCCAGCAACCTTCCCAGAGGAAGATGGATGTCCTGCCACTCGTTCTGCTTTTAGCTGAGCCACGATACATTCCCAGTACCGCATCCTGCATGCACCCAGGGGACGGGCACAGGGGCTCAGCCAGTGGGGGAAGCCTAGGCTCTCAAGAGTTGGCTCTTGTGCCAGGACTGGATAAAATGCATTTCACACTGTCCTTGTTAGTACTGATACTCAGCTGACTGCATCATGTAGGTTTGGGAGCAGGTGCTGTGAGCTCGTTCATACCATTGGCAGCGCTCTTCCCCTCCCTTGCGCTCTTAAAGCCACATTGCCAGCAGAATTTCTCCCTCCTGTTCAGAAACATAAATAAAGCCAGCGGCTGTTGTGCTGCTGTGCTCTATCTCTCTGATAGTTTCTTTAGCTCCTGAATTCGCCTTAGCCAGGGCAGGGCCTGATCTGACCTCCACTCTTCCCCATCTTGTGGTTGTCCAGCACTGGGACTCCTGGCAGTGGGACAGGGACCTTCAGGCTGCAGCCTGAAAAGCCTCTGGAAAAACCAAAGGGCTCTTTCTTTTGGAGAGTTTCATGTAATGCTGACCTTTTGAAGTCAAGTAAGACCTGACAGTGTCCTTTAATTTTATGGAATGTTTAATTATTATAAGATGCATTTAATCACTGCTTTAGAAGATGTACCAATCCCTTACTCTAGAATGAATTTGAAATTCTTGCACATTTACAACAATTTGAGCTAAATTGTGCTGAAAAGCTCACACAAAAATCCTACCTGCATAATTGCAGATACATTTCATGGTCTGGCTGCGGTGCCTTTATTTATGTTCACAAGCTATTTACTTCGGGTTTGATTCAGGAAAGAAATTATGATTGCACTTCACTTTAAATCTTTTAGTAGTCTCATTGAAGCTAATGAACCCCTTCACAGGTTTAAACTTAAATGTGTGCTTTGCTGGATCTGGACCTGTGTGAGTGGTGTTGCTAAGCCAGCAGGATGAGCCTGGGGAAGGTAGTAAAGGGCTATGCTGGCTCAGATGCTGTCAGACCAAGTTCTTTGACCACAGCAGATTAGGATATTATCCTTATTGTGCTGGGACAGAATTACAGGCCTGCCATGGACTGCAGGCTATTAGCAGTTTCAAGTCAGCCAGTGCAGCTGACCTCACCTAGGTACAGGTGTGTCTGAGACCATGAATGTCATGCTCAGTATAAAGGGAGAAATTTGCATAGGAAGCAGGGGTGGGGTGTCTTCTGCTTGGGCTTTTTCTGATCCTGCTTCTTTTGTGGACTAGTTTCCTGAGCATTTGCTGGACTGAGTATAAGTTTGTATGCTTTATATTTGCATTGCCTTTAGTTGGGTTGTTTCATTAAATCTACTTTCATTTCAACCCATGGGTCTTAGCTCCTCTTCCTGATTCCCCTTGTCAGCTGGAGAGGAGCCAACAAGCGACAGAGTGGCTACTATAGTTTAGCTCTAGATATGGTCTAAATGTAGACCGATGTAGAAATATGAAAAGGATATCAGGGAAAGCACCAGTTGTCCTAAGGGAGAAAATATTTGCAGCCACATGATGTAGCCCCTTAAACTGAGATAAATCTGTCCCAACCAAGAAACACTGCTCTATTTTAATCTGCGTTCCTCCCTCTGTTGCCTCACCAGGAGCAATTATTGGTGGGTATGGAGCTGCTCTGAGGCACTTCCTCACACCCCTGTCCTGGGCTGACTCTGTTGATGTGCCTATGACGTTAGGGTAGCAGGGACTGGCTCTGGGAGATTATATTTGTATTAGCAAGGAGGGAAAACAAGCAGCAGCAGGGAGCTGCATGTGGGAAGTTTCAGCATGGCTTTTGCTTACTCTGTGCTTATATGTGGAGCAATTACATGCCATTTCAAATGCAGTTTCTGGTGGCAAGCTATTTATCATCTGACTATTGAACTTGTTATTTTCAAAAGCATGTGGTGTGTGGCTCCTGATTGAAAAACTGCTGTTCTGTCTTCTTGGTCCTCCACCTTACATGGATTTTTTCTTACTCATTTTGTTAAAGTCCTTCAACTCTAGATTGATAACTTCCGTCACCTGGATAGTGGAGCTTTGTTCAGTGACAATGCCTTTGTTTTTGTCTGTGCCATTTGTGAAATTGCTGTATGCAAGGTAGCACAGAGAAGTACCTGGAAGCAGGGCATCAGATGCCTAAAATTCAAAAGATGTTATGTTTTCACCCTGCTGGTGTGCTTATTTGTTGGGAAACAAAAACTATGAAAAACTAATATCATATTTACCAGATAGGAGCCTGGATAACAATAAAAGTGTGTCGGTGTGAGCTGAAATTCCCCCCCCCACCAACAATAACCAGGCTAGCTCAGTCTGGAAGCAAATGAAAAGCTGTATTTACAAGCAGAGTCTAAAATCTACAATGAAATGCAATGAATATGTACAAATATACAAAATTCACAACATTCACATATATATACAATCAACAGAAAAGCACAACCGACCTCCCTTTGCTTCCCCCCAAGGGGACCCTCCCAAAGGGGCCTCTCTCTCTCCCAGGAGCTTCCCCCCAGCCCCCCTGGACAGAGAAGCAGAGTTTAGTTAGAGCAGAAAGTTGTTAACTTAGCTGCCAAGGTCAGTGTGTTATCTTCAGCCAGAAGAGAAGAAGAAACAGCAACCAGACAGCCCAGCAACTGCCCCCACTGCCGAACGCAGAATGTGCAGAATGCCTACTTTGTTTTGGGTAATAGTTCTTAAACATTTCTATCTATCCAATGGAAGTGTTTAGAACAATCGTTATTTTGCTTTCTTACACCCAATAGTGACTTATTTACATTCTTTCACTTTCTCTGTTCTGAACTTTGCAAGGAAAAATTAAAAAGACAGTTTCAAACCATCACAAAAAGGCTCCTTATTAAGGTTTTAATTGAACGAATCATGACTTGTTGGTGAGAAGCATTTCTTAGAATGGAAAGTGTGATCAAGGAACAAGCGGTCCTGCTCCTCTCCCAGTCCAAGCACCATTCTTGCCATAGGCACTCAATTAAGAGGGGTTGATGTTTGATCCCTCTGTAGCTAAGATGAGGGGGGATGAGTCCTGCTGCTTTTGATAGAGATAGTAGTTTGCTGGTCATGTGTTCCTGTTTCAGAGAAACATCAAAGAAAGACTTTCCTTCCCATGGTTAGGTCAATTTTTTTTTCTTCTTCTGCTCACTGAGGAGTCAGATGGGAATGTGCTGTAAGCCACACAATGAAAAGAGCTAGTCAAGGTCTGCACAGGCCTGTTTACTCTTGTCAGTCCTGACACTAATGAGTATGTCATTAATTTGCATTTTAAGGACTTGTGAGGAGCCTGTTTCTGACCTGATCAGTGCTGTATAAACACAAACCCAACAGGACCATATCCCACCCTAAAGGATTTACATTTTAAGAAACTATCCTGTAGTAGAGGCAGGTAAAATGATAAATTAGAGCCATTACTACAGACAGAGGAAGCATTTCAGTCCTGCTGTTTGTCCTGTAGGGTTGGATTTAACCTGGCCAGTGTTGTGTGGACACCCTAGTGCTGCAAGCAGCTGGCACCCCTCATATTCTGCAGAGAGAAGTGGGCACTCAGGGTGCAAATCAGCTCAGCTCAGCCCAAGAAGTGCTTCTGACGAGGTGATCACTTCCATGAACACTGCTCTGCCTCTCATCTGGAGCCCAGATGTCCAGTGTAGCTGTAGGCTGAGGTCAGCGTTGCACGGCATCCTAGTTTTTGTGGTACGAGTCACAGATGTAATGCCAAAACAGGTATGCTTTCATTTAGCTGGAATATGTTCAGGTGCTGGGTGTTTCTGCTTTTCCTTAGGATGAGGAGGATTTGAAGTCACCCAGTGCCATCCAGGAAGTTGTCCAGGAGGATTATGGGAAAAGGGAAGAGAAGCCAGGTAGCTGATCACAACGAGCTGCTAAAGCAGCAACAAGAATATCTTCACTTATTTGAGACCATTTAATCTTTTTGAATGAGTAATATAATATTTATAATATTATAGTAGCTGTAATAACTTGCTTAAAAATTAAAAAAATTTAATGGGTGAAGTGGAATAAGTGTGTTCAGTGCTTCGCACTGAACTGCTGCTGTACCTCCTGCTAGAAGAGTTTTCTTTAAATGAAAAAATTTCTCCCATTTTAGCTACACTGACTGGAGCAAGCACTCTGGCTCTGTATTCCCTTCTGGATGCACATCAGGCTGATGGTATTTATAAAGCTCCCTGTCTGGTATGTGTCCTAGCTGTCTTCAACACCATCTCCAACTGTCAGATGAATTATCCCTAGGCAGCAGAAGGCTTTTCAGTGAGATGAATTGATCTGTCAGGTCCCTTTTTGGGATGCAGTCCTGGGTCCTTTGTAGTAGGTGAATTTTGTGCATTATTTTATGTATTTTTAGGTAAGATTCCCTTAATTCCTGGGAGGTTAGCCTACGGCTTTGCCCATTGGCCATGGAAGTGCATTTCGTGCAGTGCTTTCCCAATGGAGTAGAGAGCTCTACTGTGCTTGAAGCGCCAAACTACTGACCATAGCCCTCAGTTAGGCACTGTTGGAGATATTGTAGACAGCGTGGACCTGTTGTGCAGGGGATTTTATGAACAGAAGACACTGGTCTGTGTTACGTAGTACAAAGGTTATAGGACAGTCATGTCTTGTGTTGATGAAGAAGTGTGCTGAGGCATTTCATACAAGTAGCAGCAGTCTCCATAGTACTGAAGGCTATTGGCAATTGAGAGGTGATAAAACACAAAAAGTTGCAGCAAGGTCATCATCTACCAGAATGGCATGGAGATTTAACCCAAAGTTGATAGAAAGTGTTTTGTTGCTGTGGGGTTCAGTTTATTCTTGGTGTGAAATGTAAGCCTGGCTGCAGGCTGTGTTGACTAAATGGTATAGGGTGGGGAGCAAGGGAGATGATTCCTTAGAATGAAGGGACCTGCTCAGTGTGAGCAGACTACTCAGAGTGCTGTCCTTTTCCCACCAAGATCATCTTTGCCTTCTTACGTCTTTGACTGGTTGATCTTTGTCAGTGATGCCACTGTGTGTGGTGAAGGCCAGGTAGAGCTATGTGTTGTATTCAGAGCATCAGCAGCTCAGTCCATACAATATTGTGACATGAGGTAGTGTTTAAACGTGTTTTATGGGCCAGATAACTTGTCAGAAATCTGAAAAGCGGTTGATGCAGATCTTTGGTCTGCTTTTTGTTAGCTTCTTACACCTCTTGGACATTCAGAGTGAACCTGTGCAAGAGGAAGATCCTGGGTAACTGCAGGCAGCTTAGTCCCAGGCAAAAGAATAGAACTGATAGAGGATTTAGAAAATTAAAGGCAAGGAATATAATTAATGCCATTCAATGTTCCTTTTTTGGGAAAATATATCTTGTCAAACAAACCTAATTTATCTGATGAGATTGGAAGTTTGGGGGATAAGATAACTGTGTAGATATAATATACTTAAACTTTTGTAAGGTGTTTGATTTTATTCCACATGACATTGTGATTAAAATATTAGTACTAGATACTTTCACTGAAGAACATGTTAAATGTATTTAGAATCAGGTAACTGACAGACCTCAAAAAGTAGTTGTCAATGGGGAATCATCACTGAATGTGAACATACTAGTGTAACTGCAGGGATCAGTCAGAGCTTCCATGCTACTCATAATTTTTGTCAGTGATCTGGAAGTAAATATAAAATTATTTCTGATAAAATTTGTGGGTGACGCAAAGATTGAAGTGAGAATGAGGGCAGTAGGATACAGTGCTGTCAGTCACTTGGTTAGTTGTCCCTATTGGAACAAAATTCAAAATTTCCTTTAAATCTAACTAAATCAAAAAGTTTTCATGCATTTGGAGAGGAGTGCAGCACAGAGCTGAAAAGCAGGTTTATGAGAACATTTTCAGTCTGCTGGCCTCTCTGGAGAAAGGAGGCTTCCTTAGGGAGGAAGCTGTTTGCCTGCAGGATCCCTCAGCCTCCATGTGACAGCAATGCTGGTCCATGGCTCAGCAGTACTACTGTTCGAGAAGCTTCCCTGAGGAGGGTTCTTGTAAGAAACAGTTCTTCAACCATAGTGCTGTGGATTTGAGACTGGTTACATTTCTGTGTTTGGTTGTATAGCTGTCTATATCTGTGAGTGTTTTCTCATTAAGATTTGCCTCTTGGAGGCATTTGAAGATGTCTGTAGAGCTGTATCACAGAAACATGGGAGTAGAGTTTAGCTTGAATGTGGGGTAAGGTCTGTCCTGGTGTTACTGGCTTTTAATTCTCTGTTAGTACCTCCAAACTTAAACTAGGCTACCGCAGTGAAATGAAAACACAGAGGTACTGCATGCCCATATCATGGCTATATTGAGTTAGCATGTAACAAAGACTATTTGTAAGTGCAGAAGCTCCTTGGATCCACAATTACTTTCACACCATAGATGCATGGGCATGTGTTCTATGACACACCAAGACTTTTCCTCGTGATGAGACCATGAGAGAAGTGGTACACAGACATAAAATTCTGGAAATGCCTTCAGGCTTTTTTGCGTTAGAGATTTTGAAAAGGCAGAGGAGGTAACAACTCTTCTGCCTCTGTTTTTGGTTTGAGTGACACATGCTGGCTTGTGCGGGTAGTGCTGGGACCTTTCCTTATTTTCAAAACCTGAACATAGCATCACAGGATTAGAGAGTTTTTAGGCTCAAAGGGACTTTTGGCAGTCCAACAGTCAGCTCAGGGCCAACACGAGCCTTTGCTCCAAGATGGAGATTTCACAGCCTGTCTGGGTTGTCTGCTTAAACATTTGACTGCCCTGCCTTCATTGTAGTTTTGTTTCTTTTTAATTCTTGATCCTCTGGAACTTTCTGTGTTCAGCTTCTGTCTGTTCTCTTGTCCTGTTCTTGTAGACCTCCATGGGAAATCCAGCTCAGCCTATGATACCTTCCTGCTAAGTAATTGTATACAGTGATAAGCAATCCCCAGAGCATTGTTTTATCTAGGCTGAAAGAACTTTGCTCCCTCAGTGTCTCCATCTATGTCCTGTATTCCAGCCCCCTGACCTTAGTGGCCATCCACAGGACTTGCTCCAATATATCAAGGTCTCTTGACCCAGTGCACAGGTGCTGAGCAGAGGCAAGTGGTCATTTCTGTCAACCTGCTGGTATGCTTTAAGAGGGGAGAAATGAAAGAAAAAAACAGGCTTTGTAAAGCCAAAATTTGTCTTTGCTGTAAAGCTTAGCTTTTCTCAGCATGATCCCAGCATGTGGCTGTTTTAAAACCCATCAAGGGAAAGTGAGTTTCAATCAGACCAGAACAAAGTGAACCTCGGGGCAAACAATGCAGCAGTGAAGTGCCCCCTGGGGAGGTCCACCTCAGAGTCAGCTGTAGCTTGGCTAGGCCTCTGGGATCCTCAGCTGTGTAACTATCATACAGTAGTGGTAGAGTGAAGATAGAAATGCCTGTGATGAGACTGCTGGGAACTTCAGGTCCATGTAACAAGGTGCATCAGGTTGTGCTTGCTCTTTCCCTCGCTCTTTAATGTCTGGTGCAAGCGGTTTTTCCCATTACTGTTTGAAGGACTGGAGTCCATTCATAAATAGACCCAACTTCTAGTGTGGCTTTCCACAAGTTTCCGTTAGCTGAAAGAAAACAGTGTATCTTACTAAATAAATGATTAGACATCAATGATTTTCTGCCTTCTAGAGCAGAGTTATTTGGAAGCATGAAGGGAAATTGCATCAGCAGTATAAAACCACTGCCCTTTGCACTTGCATCTTTCCCACCAAGTAATCCTTCATTCATTGTTTACTTAATGAGAAAAGAAAGAGGTTAATTTATAAAACCAAATTTAAAAAAACCACACAACAGTTAGAAGACTTTATTTGTGGAACAAAAACCTGAATTAAATGAATAGTCTGTCCATTAGTGCTGCTAATTGTGTCATGCCTCACTGAGGAAAATACACAGGTCTGCTAGTATGTTGCTCTTGCTGGTGGGGACCACAGGCCCTCTTCAGTGATGGTCTAAGACAGCAATCTGTGGCAGGAGTTTTCTGAAAAATTTTCTTAGTTGGTGAATTAATTTCAGTTCCCAGTCTGTGACAGGCTCGGCATCTCAGGGGTTTCTTAAATTTAATAGATAGGCATATGAATAATTGGCAGACCTGATTTTGCTGCTGTCTGAATAATTTGTAAGTTCTCATGAATATCCACAGAGAGCTTCTGCAAAAAAAAGAGAAAGAGGGCCTTCTCAATTCATTTTCCCTGCTCCAGAGAACTCTGTCATACCCGTGTTATAATTTAGCAGTTTCTAAGCTTACTTCTGTTGACTAAAGGATGTTTCAGAGATTGGAACGAAACCGAGGTTTTGCATTTCACCTGGGTTTCCCATGGTAGCTGTTTATCTTTGCTAGTCAGTGCAAGTCTGGAATCTCCACCATCCTGACCTGGTAGAGAAAGTTAATGGGGAGGGGAGCAGGATAGCTGTGCCATGATCTAGATGGGAGCACGTTATATTTACATGGGTGATGACTACTTGATGCTGGGGCTGGCTGGAGGCTAAAGCTGCTGTATCTCCCTCTTTTTCTTAAGGGGGCAGGGAAGACCTGGGCATATGCAGGGTTGTAAAGGCTTAGAAAGGATAATCAGTTCATGAAGACACCTAGGAATAAAGCTTTATTCCTTTTGGGAAGCTGGAGATTACTGTGAAGTGTAGCTGAGAAAAAACGTATCTGGGGGAAAACCAAAAAGTTGTTATGCCTTGGGATGATTTAGAAGATTTTTGTGTTGGAAAAGGCGTTTATTTCAGGACTGTGACTGAAATTAAAGGAAATACATAAAGAAGGTTAGTTTTTTTACTGAACTTTACCAGTTACCCTATGAATGTGGAGGAATCACGATCTGTCTTTACCTGATGGGGCATGAGAGCTTTTAAGTCCCAACTGCTGCGCTGCTGCCAGGACCTCATGAGGTTTTGTTCCTCACTAACTTCTCGTCACTTGTGTCAGCCAGTGCTAAACCTTGATTTCCAGATTGTGATAGCAAGAGTGAAATGCTAATTGTGAAAACAATCAGTAAAATTTAAACCAAACTGGTGCCTCAGGGCCTGTGCAGATTTTACAATGAAAGAAAAACCTGGAGCAGAAACATTTTGCCCATCCTCATGTCAGGCAGATTCACCGCTCTTGAATGTAATCTGCAGTTTGTCTTCTGATAGAATTCTACTTCTTAATCTTAAACAGTACTTGTTTCTCTATCTATTTTATGCATATATAATATATATGCATAAAATATATATATTTAGGAATAGAAGTAAATATATATGTATTGTGAATTGTAGAATCATAGAATGGTCTGGGTTGGAAGGGACCTCTGAAGGTCATCTAGTCCAACCCTCCCCTGCAGTAAGCGGGGGCTTCCTCAACTTAGACCAGGACGCCCTGGTCATATATATATGAAAAAGTATGTCATTGTTGCTCTAATGTAGCTTTCTGGCACACAGAATTATATGCAGTATTTGGAAAGTGGGTTTCTTGAAATGCAGCCAGATCTGTTAAATATTCAAAGAACATCTTAATTACTGCTGTGAATATCTTTTAGATGCTTGGTGGAAAAAGTTGCAAACATTTTTGTTAGAACATGTATTTTGTAACCTGTTCAATACATCACCTGTTTGTATGCCAGCTGGCTTCCTTCCAGGAACATAGTATTGAGAAGATACATATATATATATATATATATATATATATATATATATATATATATATATATGTATGTGTGTGTGTGTGTATTATTTTTTATCATTGTGATGCATTTTTATCCTGTGGTCATATTTTAATGGAAGTCTAACCCTTCTGTAATATCTTCTGGAAATATTTGGGAAACATAAGACTGTGCTTTTTCTGAATATATTGGCAAAATTATTCTTGGCTTCAGTGTGGGCAATCAAGTGATTTATTCTTTTTTCCCTCTCAGTTCAAACTTAAGTAGTTGTGCTTGCCAATGATTACATCAACATGGCAGTGCTCATTTTGTCTAGAAGGTATGTAAGCTGAAATGTCTGAAACTGTGGTTCTGGAATGTGTTTGGGTTCCTGGGATGAACTGCTGAGCAGGTGGAGTCTGTGGCTGATGAGGGCTCATAGAGCAAGCATTGGGTCAGAGGGGAGCCTCTAAGCACCATGTGCTTGCTGGCTTCTCTTTGTCTTCCCATGGAGTGACCTGTGGTTGTGGTTCTTCAAATGCTAATGCTGCAAGCTGCTTGTGCCTCCGTTGAGGTTTTGAACATTTCAGGACATGTGTCATTTTTGATGGTTGTGTTTGAACACAGGACTGCTAGTTGGAAGGGAAGTGTTCTACAATGCAACCAACTTCTGTAAGTGAACATTGTTTTGAAGGAAGTCAAGGATTGTGTTGGTAAAGCTAGACGCCATCAGAAGCAGCCTCAGCTCTTGTGCCTGTGTAGCCCATTCCTGCTGGGGCATGGGCCACAATGTGGGGTGGCTGAGTGAAGCTTCTAGTGAAGCCCAAATCAAAGTTAGGATCTGTAAGAAATCTCCACTGTTTCCCTAGCTTCTAGGCATGGCAGTCAGCGGCATCATTTTATTTCTTAGCTTTTCTGTTTCAGTTCAGTGAGCAAGGGCAGTGCATTTTTTTAGTGGAAGACAAGATTATCTTCGTGCAGAAGTCCTCCAGGGATGAGGAACCCACCTCTGCGATGGGCTCAGACAGGTCTCTTCCTCTCCTGAACTCTCCTTGGATTGTGCTGTAGTCTTGAGGGGAAGGCCATGGTGTTTTATGGATACATTCAAAAATTACTTTTTTCTACTGCTTAAATCTAGGAGAAACTGCAGTAGACTGGAGAAGCTGAAATTGCACATCCATAGTTCATGAGCAGGGGACTGTGGGCAGGATATCCTTGGCCCCTGCTGGCAGGGCCGCGTCATCCTGCCACAGCAAGCAGACGGAGTGAGAAATAAAACCCGAGATACGCAACATGTAAATACTCCATAAATACTAGGAATTTGGCAAGGAGGCAGCAGCAGCTTCCTCTCTCCCTGAAGATACCACCATATGCCCAGAGATGAATCTAGTTATTTCAGCAGTGTTGGCAAAACTTGACTTCAACTCCCTACTGCTCCTCAGCTGGCATGGGCACCACCCCTGTCTTCTCAGAGCTGGGGGGGCTTCAGGATAAGGGAGGACCAGGGAAATCGGGGAAGAGCACTGAGTACTCTTGTGGGAGTACTAGGACCTCCAGTGATGACACCTGGGGTGTGGAGCAGGCAAGGTGGTGGTTAAAGCAGGGGGCCTGGGTGAAGGGCAGTGCATCCTCATCCTCAGTGCTCCACCCCCTTGACTCAGATTCAGGGCCCAGGGTCAGGGCCAGTGGTGTGGGAGGTGTGCCAGGGTGCCTCCTGATCTCAGCCTGTGCTTCCTACTTTGGGTTTTGAGCTCTGATGGGATTGTGGCATAAGGTGGAAGAGCTGTTGGCAGATCACTGTTATGACAGATATCTTACTGCACTGAAAGTATGATTTATGGCAGTTGCAAGATAACTTTTCCTCACTTCTGTGTATTGTCCCAGTCAGGTGGCATATAAACTGAACCAAGCTGTAGAAGAAAGATATGACACTGGGTTTGCTGTGCACCTGCTTAGCACCTTGGGCCCTGGTGTTCTGCCCTGGAGCACAGCACTGCAAGGAGCTGCTGGAGCACAAAAACACAATAGGGGCTTTTGTGTGGGTTTTGATAGTGGGAAACAAGCTACTGCTACAGCACCTCCTCTGAAAGTCGTTATTTATTGGCTTGTGGCAAACCTCAGACTCACAGTCTTCAATGGCAGCACTTTTCTAGCCCCATGTTACTGCTACAAATGGAAGGTGCAAACTGTGTTGTAAAGTAATTTATTTTCTCCTTCACAGAAAGAGGAGATATTTAAAAGGGTGAAAATGTCAGAGGTAAAAATTCGTGTCCAGCTCTTGGCTCCACTCTTCTGTACATAGGCCTTCTCTTTCCATGCCATCTGTCTGTTGAAATTAATGCTTTAATAACCTCTGCAAGGGTAGCACTGCCATGCATTTTTTTCTTCCAATGTCTAAGTCACTTTTTGACTTCAGAGATTAAGCTGAATACCCAGGTGTCCTCATGGACTGTGAAAATCCCCAAGCTGAAGCATCACAAACTCTTTAAAAGGAGGAAAATCCGGGAGGTGGTGGTTACTGTGGTGTTTTCCTTGACTCATTTTCTTAGTTGAGACTCCCAGGGGAGGGAACCAAGGCTCCAGTCCCTGGGGTGTGGCCAAAGCAGAGGTAACATGCAATGCCCCACAGTCCTGGTGGATCCCACCTTGCTGCTGCTCTGCTTCTGGCAACCCTTCCCTGCTGGCTGCTCACTCACCACAGTCTCCTGGGAGTAGGCCTGTAAGTCTTCTGACTTATATGGTAGGTTATTTTTCCTTCAGAGGTAACTGGAGCCCAAGACCACCATACTCAGAACTTGTTTAACAGAAGAAAAATCAGAAGTATTGTAACCCAAATGGGAATAGGTCCTGCATTTCTCATCTTGCTCTGCCACTGGGAGCATCTCTTGAGATAGGCTCAGGATTGTCTGGATCCCAACTGCACCTGCAGCATGTTCTGGAAAACCTCTTCCTTTCTACTACCCATAGTTTCTTTGTTGCATTCTGTTTTCTGTCTGGGAGATGGTTGGTTAGGATTTTTTTTAGCTCCAGTCGAGTGTGTGACATGGCATGCTTGTTTTGCTGCTGGCTACTGCATTTCAGGAACCTCCTGGCACTTCCACCTGATAACCACCAAAGTGTCTCACCCAGTATCCATGGATACAGTCTTCCTATGAGCCAGCACCCTCATTTGCCAAGGTCTTCCTTTGACCATGCCAGCCTAAGATGGCCACCACATTGATCTGCAAACCAGCATTCTTGTTAGGCCATAATTGTCACACTAATTACTTCATGATAACTACATGGTATCAAACAGGGTGCACATAGCAGATTGCTCTGCTTATCCTACCAGTTTATCTATCCTGACAACCTCTGGGTGTCCATTAGCTGCCTGGGGATCTCACCTCCTACCATCAATTTGTGTACCTCGAGAAGGTGCTTTCTTTCCTTTGTGTCCAGATATGGTGTATCCCTTTTATTTTGCATCTTGGAGCCTTTAATTACTCTCAGCAAGTCCCTTTCACACTTTGAAAATCCTGTAGCAATTTCAATTTGAATTGCTTTCTCTGAAGCTTCTGTTTAGATGCATGCACCTGCTCTGGGATCCCACTGGTAATTGGGCTGTAATAGTTATTATCCTTTAAATGCACTTAAGGTACCATGAGCTTTAAGAGTTGATAACGATGCAATCTGGCATCTCAGCACCACTTTTATCTTGTCTCTGGGCAGAGAATTTTGATGTTAATTGTATTGTTTTGCCTTATGAAGATTATGAATATTCACACATTGTAGAACTTGGATGTATTTAATTAAACACTGCCCTATGCTCATGTACCCATCCTGTAGATCTGGGTCACAGGTTGCTTGCTCCTCAGTTCCCACTCTGCCAACTCCCTGCTGAGGTCAATGGGAGTTTTGCCAAACAAGACTCTAGAAAAGAAGTGTGGCTCGTTTGAGCACTCATTTGTGCACCAGCCCAGGGTTGTGTCAGTACTTACAAAAAGTACTAAATCATAGAATCACAGAATCAATAAGGTTGGAAAAGACCTCAAGGATCATCAAAGTCCAACCTGTCACCCAAGACCTCATGACCACTAAACCATGTCACCAAGTGCCATGTCCAGTCCCCTCTTCCAGGGATGGAACCTACTTGTCCTTGCACAAACTTTTATGCTGGATCTGGTCTACCAGGTTAAATATGGAGTTTCCTTTGGTTCATATGTTACCTTAGATTTTGTATGGTGGGTACAATGGTTTAGTGCACATGGTGGTATTTGGTTGGGAGTTGGACTTCATGATCTTAGAGGTCTTCTCCAACCTTAATGATCCTATGATTCTATATCATGAATAGATCAAAGTTTTTAGAGTTCTCTGCTGCCTTAATTACCCTCTAAGAAGAGGGGGAAAACAGAGAAAAGAGAAGGACATCTCTCTCAGGCATATCTCAAGAGGTGTGCAGCCTGTAGCATGCTGCCGCGCTTAGAATATAAAATTTCCAAAATTACATGTTGCAAGTGTGATAATAAACTGAAAGTAAATACGGTTCAGTTTTATATGAATTGTTCTTTGGAGGTTTAATTGGACTCAGATGAACTAGCATTGCTGCAGTGCAAGAATGGATTTGATTCAGAATTAGACAGACATTGCTCAGCAAACCAGAGCTGCAGCATCCAAGTGGCACCAGGGAAACCTTGCCATCAGAGGGGCTTCCCAGGATGAATTGAGGAAGGTCTCTGGGTGGGAGAGGAGCCAGCAGCTCCAGCAAACCACCGAGATTCAGGAATTCACCTGCTGGTGCTGGAGGCCCTCTCCACTTTTTGAATCACTCTCAGATGAACATCAAGTTAAGGTTGTTGCTGTGAGATGGAAGGCCTTACTTCACTCTAAAAGCCCTCTAAGCGATTCTGAAAAGGAAAGGGGATATGAAATGGTACTAATGGGAACTGCTATAGTGGGATGATACAGTAAACAAGTATTTTGTGCTCTTCATTCCAGCAGGAATTTAAGAACATGTTGTGGTGTTACCCCAACCAGCAGCTAAACACCATGCAGCCACTTCTTTACTTCTCCCCACTCCCAAGGGCATGGGGAGGAGAATTGAAAAGAAAAAAAAAAGAAAAAACAGCCATGGGTTGAGATAAGAATTTAATAACTTAAATATAACAACAATAGTAAGGAAAACTGGCTGGTCATGCTACTCTGGGTTAGAAATTGGCTAGATGGCCAATCCCAAAGAGCGATGGTGAACAGAGTTAAATCCAGTTGGTGTCTGGTCACTAGTGGTGTTCTCCAGGGCTCATTAGTGGGGCCAATTCTCTTTATTATCTTTATCAATGATCAATGAGGCAATTGAGTGCTCCCTCAGTAAGACTGCAGGTGACACCAGATTGAGCATGAATGGTGATCTGCTGGAGGGCAGGAAGGCTCTGCGAAGCAATCTGGACAAGATGGATTGATGGACTGAGGTCAGTTTTATCAGGTTTAACAAAGCCAGGTGCCAGCTCCTGCACTTGGTTCACACCAATCCCATGAAATGCTACCCGGCTGGGGCAGAGTGGCTGGAAAGTTGCACAGCAGAAAAGGACCTGAGCGTGGTAGTTGACAGCCATCTGAACATGAGCCAGCAGTGTGCTGAGGCAGCCAAGAAGGCCAATAGTATCCTGGCCTGTGTCAAGAATAGTGTGGCCAGCAGGAGCAGGGAAGTGATTGTGAGGCCACACCTCGAATACTGCATTCACTTTTGGGCCCCTCACTACAAGAAGGATGTTGAGCTGCTGTAGTGTGTCCAGAGAAGGGCAACAAAGCTGGTGAAGGGTCTAGAGAACAGGGCTTACAAGGAGTGGTTGAAGGAACTGGGACTGTTTAAGAGGTGGCTGAGGGCAAACCTCAGTGCCCTCCACAGTTGCCTGAAAGGCATTTAGTCTCTTCACCCTAGTATCAGGTGATCTTGTGCCAGGGCAGGTTTGACTGGATATTAGGAAAAAAAATCTATATGGAAAGAGTTGTCGGGCATTGGAACAGGTTGCTCAGGGAAGTGGTGGAATCAGCATCCCTGGAGGTGTTCAAGAGACATGCGGAGATGGCACTTTGGGACATGATTTAATAGTCATGGTGGTTTTAAGTTGATGTCTGGAATTGATGGTTTTAAAGGTCTTTTCCAAATGAAACAATTCTTGATTCCATGAAAAAGACACATAAAACCCAAGAAAAGACAAGTGGTGCATAGTGCAATTGCTCACTACTTATTGACTGATGCCTGAGCAGCGACTGGCTCTTGGACAAGTTCCCTCAGTTTATGTACTAAGCATGACATCCTATGGTATGGAATATCCCTTTAACTGGTTTGAGTCAGTTGTCTTGGCCATGTTCCCTTCCAGCTTTTTGTGTACCTTCTCACTTGCAGAGCATGGGAAACTGAAAAGTCATTGACTTAGGGTAAGTACTACTTTAGTAACAACTAAAACATCCTTGTGTTATCAACATTATTCTCACACTGCACCAGCTACTAGGAAGAAAATTAACTCTGTTGCAGCAGAAACCAGGACAGGTCCCAAAGCAGAACCACTAATGGCTCAGACACCATGTTGCATCCAGGACAATACTTTCCTTAGGAAAGTGATTATGGTTTGGCTTCCTGAGAGATGGAGCTGGGATGATATCCTAGCTTGTTGTTTGACTAGCGTAGCTTGACTTCACTGGGGATATACAGACAACTGGAACATGGGAACTGTCTATTAATTGTCTCTTTAAAGCCACAACCATGATTATGTCATCAGGTTCTTAACCTGCTGCAAGGAGATTTATATAAGTGATTCTCATTAATGCCAGTGGGAAATACTCAGAGCTGTACAGGTGCATCACAATAAGAAATGTGCCTTGGCAGTTCACTACTAATATTTGAAGAAAGTACAAGCAAAGTCGTGTTCTCTGACTCAAGTGGGCATGCACTAGTGATATTTTTTTGAAAAAAAACCAGAAATCTCTTATTTTAGTCTTTTGAGAGGTTATAGGAAGAATAAATCTTATGAGGAATAACTGAGGGAGCTGGGGCTGTTTACTTTGGAGAAGAGGAGGCTGAGAGGAGACCTCATTGCTCTCTACAGCTACCTGAAAGGATGTTGTAGAGAGGCTGGTGCTGGTCTCTTCTCACAGGTGATTAGTGATAGGACAAGAGGGAATGGTCTCAAGCTACAACTGGATAGGTTTAGACTGGACATTAGGAAGAAGTTTTTCCACAGAAAGAGTGGTCAGGCTTTGGAATGGGCTGCCCAGGATGGTGGTTGAATCACCACCCCTGGATGTGTTTAAAGGTCATTTGGCTGTGGTGCTTGGGGATATGGTTTAGGGGTGAACTTTGCAGAGTAGGGTTCTCAGTTGGACTTGATGATCCTGAGGGTCTTTTCCAACCTGAATGTTTCTGCCGCTCAGTGGAGAAGAACCATTCGTACTTATATTCCTCAAAAATAAGGGTTTTCTAATAGATCTGGTATGTTAACTGTTCCCATGAATATAACTGCAGATGCTTAGCTACTGTTTGCTGGTTACTGATGGGCCTAGCTCTGTAGCTGCTGACCATCCCTGCTGGCCCAAGACTTCAATCCTGTCTATTGCTCACCATGGCACAGGAAAAGTTGGTTTCATTCTGCTTGCAGTTACATCCTGTAATAAAACGAGATGAGGAGACTGCAGGCAGCAGAAGAAAGGGATAAGCAAAATCAGAACTTGTGATTTTAGTCTAGAGGAATACCTCAAAGAGCTTACTGCATTTGAAGTGGCCATTGAAGTGAGTAGAAAGGGCTGTGTATTTATGTGAGGTACAGAAAGAGGCCAATATTGACCTCTGCTTGATGTTTCTAAGTTAGTCATCATTGCTCTGTTCATTTTGTATCAGTAACAAGCTTTCAAGTTGGTTTCTTCAAATTTTGGCTTTATCTTTTTTTGGATAAAGTTGGCATGAAGTTAAAATCCAAGTTCCAGCAGCAAGCGTTATTTTAGGTACGGGTCCTGTCCTGCATTGTACTGAGTACAACTACGCAGCATTTGTCCCGTGGATTGCAGGGCACAGGCTGCGTCTGTTAGCAGTGTGCTGCTGCATTGCGTGCCCCATCCCCACAAGACCAATGGCTAATTGCTGATACGCCGTTTCACCTGAGTTTCTTTATTATTCTTAATATTATTATTACATCATTTTTACAGAAGCCTATTTCACATAAATGAGAAAGGGTAAAATTTACTATTCCTGACAGATAGGGGCAGCTTTGAAACAACACAGGATGTGGTAATTGCATCCCTGCAATGCCACTGGCTTGGAAGAAGATTCACCAAAGCAGATGAGTCTTGCCTCTTGCCCTGCAGATTATAAATGCCAAAGCTAACGTTTGTAACAATACATTGCAGGTTACCTACTGGGAAGGTCAAGGCTGCGCAAGCTGATTTCATCAGTTTTCATGTCTGCAGCAAATAAACTGGTGAGGTAGAAGTTTGTGCTATGGATGCTTGTTGCAAAGCTTCTTTGGGATTTATTTGAAAAATTGAGGGCCTTGGAGATCATCACCTGCTAAATTAGTAACTCCAAGGATGATGGTATATCCCTTCAGGGTATACTCAGAGTCGTAGATGGAGCATGGAGCTAGAGGGCATCCACAGAGAAAGTGCATTTCAGTTTTTCAGCTGAGCAGTGGCTAAATCCCAGCACAGCGTGCATACATCTTACCACTGCTGTACGGGGCAGGTGCTCTGATAGGGGAAGTTGGCATTACAATGATATGTACTGGTTTAATATCTCAACAGAGATAATAGAATACTGAAAAAAAATCTTACTTGATGCTTAAGTAAGGATTTCATCCTGCTATGTCTGTAGGCAGATACCGAACAGTTTGTAATTCACTATCCAAGGGTTCGATCCTTCCTTTCACTTTATTTTTTCTTTCCAACTTACAATATTTTAACTGCATAGAAATTGCTGTAAGGAAATAAAGACCATAGTCACATAGAACTTACACAGAATAAAGATAAAGTGTTGGGAACCATAGACCTAGGAAGATCCAGTTGCTTAGATATAGTGCATAGTATATTGGATGTTAAAAAGTGGAAGTTCTTGAATGTTCTCTGCTTTCCTGTTGTTAAAAGACAGTCAGACAAGAGACCATGTGAGGGGTCCATATCTCCCTTGCCCTGTGACGTAGCAATAGTTATAGGGTATTTTACCCTACCACTGTTACCATGTCTGCTGCATGACAACTGTTAGCACCAGCCAAGCCTCACCAGGAGCACTAGGCTCCTAAGATCGGACCAACTTTTAGACTACTGTGCTACTTAAGCCTAACTGAAGATGCTCCTGGCTGCAGGATGTGTATGGCCTCAGGAGCCTGGCTGAAGTGTGGTTTCCTCTCAAGTCCGGATGTGGGTCAGTGGTGGCAGCTCGGGACAGCTCTGAGCACCCAAGCAAGGGAACCCAGGTGAGGGCAGCCAGTTGTTCAAAAAAGGAAAAAAAGATACTTTTATTCCAGCAACTAAAAGTCATTTGTATTTTGATTTTCTTAGCAGCTATTTATCCAAAACATTTGGGAGAAAAGCTGTGTCTCTTTATTAAATATTTAACACCCTTGCCTTCAGCTGTGGGCTGATAAAGCTCCCAATCCACATGTGAGTCACCAAGAACTCCTGAACAAAACCAGAAGTCCAGATTGGAGATTGCTACAGGAAAAAAAAAAAGTTTGCTGATTTGGAAGAATGCCAGAATGGTTCACATCTCTAATGTATCATGAAGCAAGCACAGCAGTCACTCTGTTGTGTACATGGATTGAGGACTTGTAGAGTCCCAGATTTTAAGTGGAGATCTCAATATGCTAGGCAGCATCACACTCTACATAGTGCAGACAAGTAGTGCTCCCAACAACTGGATTAATGCCATTGGGGTTTCTATACAGACACGCCAGAAGTGGCAAGGCATAGATTGCTGTTTTCTTTAGTAGTTTGTTCCATTGGTAAATTATTGCTATTTTTAACCTTAGTGTGATTAATTTTCACCTCCAGCCATCAGCTGACATGCATCTCTCCACAATGCAAGGAGATACACATTCAAAGGTGCCCCGCTCTCTCAGGATGACAGCCTGGGACTTGTCTTGAGCGAGCATGAATGCAGGCTCCTGAAAAAACAGTGTATGGCAACAAATCATGATAAGGATGACATGTGATAAAACAGATGACAAAAAAATGTTATGCCTAAAGTTCTATTCTAGCACTACTGGTGGTGAGTAGTGTTGCACACTGTGCTTCCATGTATGCCTGGTGCTTGTAACCGACTGCAGTTTATTTCTGTGGAAGTGATAGGAGCTGAATGAGTAAAATTAAGATAAAACTTTTTTGGCGTGTTTTCTCCTTTTGGCCAGTTTGTTTTCAACATCCAAGTGAATTATCTACTGCAGAGACAGATGGCAATCTCTGTCCCATAGCCAATTACAGAGACATCTGCAGCAGTGGTTTTACACGTCTTTCCACTGTGGGCTACTTAAAAATTTTTCATGGCGATGTGGATTTCTTGTGCAGTGAACGTACATCTGCTGACAAGAACCTTATTCCACCTCATTGCTATTTGCAGATACTTTAAATGTGGTTCTCAATATTTTCACTGGTACACAGAGGTAGTTTATATGTACTTTGAAATTACTCCTGCAGGGAAGACAGAGATGTAAACCACTTTTTTTAGACTATATGCTCTGAGTAGTTTAAAACAACTATAGTTCATGGGCCTGATTCTGATTCAAAGTAGTGTTTAAATGTCAGTTTGTGGTAAGGTTTAAGACTATGTAAGTAAAAACTTTTTTTACCAGATTCTGAGCTTGGAAATACAGGCCTTATAGCCTCCTCTGCTTGTCCTGGCATGGTGCTCATTGGAGTGGTGCTCATGGTGAGAAGTAACACCAGTAATATCTGTTAATGACTTATCAGCAACTGAACAGCACTGACTGGCCAAAATATTCTGGCCCAGGTCATTTGGCCCCTTTGCTCCTTTGTCCTCTGCCTTGTGCAGGTGTGACCTTTGTACACGCCTGGCTTTTGGGTAGCCAAGATTAATGGATATGACTTCTTCTGTGGTTGGGCTCTACTTTCTGGAGGGTGAAAATGCGATTGCTAAAAGTCAGTTTGAACACTAAAGACTGAAAGCATTCAGATACAACTTTGACAAGCATTCGCAAGTACTCAGAGACAAAGTTGGTTGTCCTGGTTTAGGCTGGGATAGAGCTAATCTTTTCCTTCTTAGTAGCTAGAGTAGTGCTGTGTTTCGGATTCAGTATGGGATTTCCTATGAGAAGAATGCTGATAATATACTGATGGTTTTAATGGTTGCTTAAGAAAGCAAAGACTTTTCACCTTCCACGTCTTGCTAGCATTCAGGTGGCTCAGAAGCTGGGAAGGAGCATAGCCAGAGCAAAGGACCCAAATTGGCTGGTGAAATACTCCATGTTATACAGCAGGCCAGGGAGCACTTTGTCTCTTTTCTGGGATTGTGGTTTCAGGATGTTTTCTCTTCTAGGGTTGCCAGCTGAGAATGGACTGGGCATTGGTTGGCAGGTGGTGAGCAATTGCATTGTGCATCACTAATTTGTATGTCTCATTATTACTATTATTATCATTATTATTAATTCTAATGTTATTTCAATTACTTAATTGTTTTTATCTCAACCTATCAATCTCCTTACCTTTACCCCCCCAATTCTCTCACCTTCTCCCTGGAGCAGGGGAGGATGAGTGAGTGGCTGCACAGTGTTTGGCTGCTGGCTGGGTTTAAACCATGACAATGGTCAGGAGACAGTTTGTACCAGCATTATGGAAAATGTTAAGACTCTTCTAAAAACTCATTGCTCAGATGTGCTGCAACAGGTACCTTGATGAACATGTGTATAAGGTCTGCTCACAGGGAGGAGGTAATGTGGCCATCCACCTGCACTTGAGCTGGCTGATACAGCTGGCAACTTCGTTCCCTACCCAAGGCTCAAATTGCCTAATACTGCAGTTGCCAGCCTCTTTGATGAGAGGCAGGTTCATTTATCAGATTGTTGAGCATTAGGGATAGGGGATTAGATTTGCAGTATAATCTTCCAGTAATATTCTCTTGATCCAGAGATCGTGCTTTATAAAAGAGCTATTTTCTCTCTGACATTGCAGTGGCCTGCTAAGGGATGACTATCCTCCACCTTCATTTGGAAATAGTAAGGCTGCTACTGACCTGATGTTCATGAAGGTCACAGCTGCACCAAGCAAAATTAGTTCTGTGCAGGACAGTTAAGTAGATTGGATTTTCTCAGTTGTAGCTGATTTGCTTTCATCTAGGTTCCTTTAGCAAAACCGTTTAAAGTCGATTCCTCTCTCCCCCCCACTGCCCATCTATTGGAAAAGACTG
This sequence comes from Indicator indicator, assembly GCF_027791375.1. Taxonomy (NCBI): domain Eukaryota; kingdom Metazoa; phylum Chordata; class Aves; order Piciformes; family Indicatoridae; genus Indicator; species Indicator indicator. The sequence continues at coordinate 170,220 of NW_026539191.1, forward strand.
AAAGGGAGAAGATTTCTGCCTGGGCTCTGATTGTGCTTTTAGTCCTATCCTCACATCTTTCTAGAAAAGTGTTTAGGCAGAGGCTGAGCAGGGATTTGTAGTTGCCCTGGAGTTTCAGGCTGTATTTCATCCCATCACAAATGTTGCAAGGCCAATAGGGATGGTCTTCCCCTGTGCCAGCTGACTGTAGCTTTCTACTGTCTGCTTTGAATCAGGACTCTTCAGTGACCCATCTGCAGATTCCTGGTAACAGTGCTGCAGATGTGGCTGAGCCCCTTTTCAGTCCAGCTTTTTTTTTCTTTTGGCTGAAAGTCTCAGCAGATTTTGAAGCCTGATGGAGCCGGTTAATTAGAGTTAAAAGGCAGTGTGATGGTTTGAAACTGTCTTTTTAATTTTTCCTTGCAAAGTTCAGAACAGAGAAAGTGAAAGAATGTAAATAAGTCACTATTGGGTGTAAGAAAGCAAAATAACGATTGTTCTAAACACTTCCATTGGATAGATAGAAATGTTTAAGAACTATTACCCAAAACAAAGTGGACACTCTGCACATTCTGCGGTGGGGGCAGTTGCTGGGCTGTCTGGTTGCTGTTTCTTCTTCTCTTCTGGCTGAAGATAACACGTACTGACCTTGGCAGCTAAGTTAACAACTTTCTGCTTAACTAATTCTGCTTCTCTGTCCAGGCGGGTCTGGGGAGAAGCAACTGGGAGAGAGAGAGGCCCCTTTGGGAGGGTCCTCTTGGGGGGAAGCAAAGGGAGATCGGTTGTGCTTTTCTGTTGATTGTATATGTTTGTAAATGTTGTGAATTTTGTATATTTGTACATATTCATTGCATTTCATTGTAGATTTTAGACTCTGCTTGTAAATACAGCTTTTCATTTGCTTCCAGACTGAGCTAGCCTGGTTATTGTCGGTGGGGGGGAATTTCAGCTCGCACCAACACAGGCAGGCAAAGCCCGTGACTTCTAATCAGGAAAAAAAGTCAAGTGAGTACCAGATTTAGGCCACTTAAGTCTAGCCACTAGGAAACATGCCAGGTATGTTTCTGTACTGGCAAAACACGGCATATGGTTAAGTGTGAGAAGCCCATTCACTGTGAGCATGGTGAGACACTAGAGTGAGAGCAATTTCCACATGGACACATTTTACTTCAGTTACTTTGCCAGTGGGATGTAATTATGGGAGCTTTGCCTTTTGCCCTGGAAAAAGCCTCTCCTTTCCCAGACATCCTCCTGGTTTCACTCCCTTTCACTGTAATTGTGGTGAAGCCTGAAGTCCGTGCATCTATTGCTGCCTGGTAAGATTGGGAAGCAATACTTGGAGGTTGTGGCAGACAACCAACAGAGGGAGGTGCCGGTCGTGGACTGTTCAGCTTCACAGTGCGAGTGGGTAAAATTCATAGGAAGATTTACATGAGTATCTGGGCAGAGGCTTACAGCTTGTGAAGGGCATATTGCCTTCTTTGCAAAGTCACCTTCACCCTATTTATAAAATCCTTGCCTCCTGGAACTATGTGGAAAAAGGGGATATTGTGATATAAGTAAAAGAGAGCTGCTGTGTGTTATGTTCTGTCCTCCCCAGAACTGTACCTGATGCAGAGTCAAAAGCATATAAGCCTTAATTGCTCCCAGAGCTCCGTGTCTTTCCTCTCTGGATAGCAGAGCTGCACTGGAATAGTGCTGGCAGCACCACTTGGTCTGATGCAGCAGGGCCCAGCATGGCTGCAGGAGCCAGGACAGCTGCAGAAAGGTCTGTGTCCCTGTCCCTGGGCCTCTGCTTGCTGCAGTCCCCTAGTGCCTGTCAGGCCCCCTTGACTCAGTCATGCTGGCTGACTCCAGGATCGTGGCATGCTGAAGATCACCCTGTAACTGGTGCTCCAGTGTCCCAGCGTTAAAACTGTTGCAAAGCAGAAGCACCAGGTCAGCTGACCAGAAGGGCAGCCAAATCAAGGTTTTTCGACTCCGCTTTCTTTTCTGAAAGCTTAGGTAACTTTTGTTTTCCTGCACTGCACCGAAAACGTGCAATGACCCTGGTTTGTCTTTTTTTCTTCTATTACTTTTTATTGGCATCTCCCTTTATATTAAACCAGTGTGTCCTGTACTGCCTTAGAGGTGTAAATACTAACTCAGGATTTGGGCTTTTCAGTCATTGCACATTTGGGAAAGGTGCTAGTGACTGCTTGGGGGTCAGCATGCAGCTTGTGAATGCACAGTCATTGGAAGCATCAGCATCCTTTGTGCTTCAGAACAGGTCTGAGGCGTGGGGATTTTGTGTTTTCAATTCAGGCAGTGTTATGTTAAGGGTATGAAGTATTTGACGGTTCTTTTAGCTTTACTCTTTTTAATGCCAAAATGTGTCACATCTGGTATTAATTGGCAGAAAATTATGGCTCTAATTTGCCAATTTGATTGTCTGGGAAAATTGAAAAGAATGCAACATAATAAATGAATGCCTATTAATCTTTTGAGTTTGTCTGTTTGCCACCAACTACTGTCTACTGAAATGGCTTGTTACATGGTGCTGCAAAACAGCTTTTCCAAAATACAGGTATTTGTGGAGCAGAATTACTACCTGGGAGGGCTGTGGCCAAAGCGTTTCAGGCTCACTGAGGGGAGGATGGAACCTGAAGAAGTCCTGGAGCTGGTGGTAGCTGAGACCCACCTGAGACAGTCTTTTCCAGGCTGTCCACTTTTCCTGGGGAGAAAGGAGGCTTCTATTCAGTAATAACCCTGGAAGAGTGACAGCACACATGCTGGTCCTGTCTTGTGCTGTCCTGGGTGCAGGAACAGAGGAAATGGCCTTTGCTCTCTACCTGGAGTTGTCTTCTGCATGTGGGTTTCTTATCCCACAGCACAGGCTATTGCCTCATTGATGCCCAGCCCAAATAAGAATGTTTGTCCACTCTAATTGTTTTATACATTATTACGGAACATCAATTATTTCCAATGCAAGCTCCCCTAAAGCCCTGATTTTTTTCAGACTCGTTGACAGAGACACGTAGAAAAAAGAAGCAGGTTGTTCCTCCTGTCTCACAGACAACATGTGGATCAAACCCAAACTGCCAATACACTTTGGCAAGGCACTGTCACTCCATCCTGACAACCCCCTCTCTAATGATATGGGTCTCTACTGCCCTTCCAGCTGATGTGCAGTTGAAGCAAAGGAAGGTGGTGGCAGTACACAGTTATCTGGGTAGCATATGTAGATGGTGACAAACCCGGTAGCTCTTCTATCAAAAGACAATTGGGTGTTTGTGAAAATACGTTTTTTTAGGATCAAATGCCAGGTGCTTATTTTAGTTGCAGAAAGCCCTGAAATATGCCAGCTCTGAAAGAAACTGATTCTGAAAACTGACACATTCTGTAGGACTATTCCAGTATATGCCATCTGTCAGTAGCATATCCAAATATTTATGTATTTTGATTATTGTAACTGCTAACGCAGATACTGAAGCTCATAAATAATTTCATTTTCAGCAATAATTTTATTACTCTTCCATGGCTTGATAATAGTATCTTGCATGTGCCTGTTCAGGCTCTGATATAGGGAACAGAGTCACTGTGTGGCTATGCAAGAGAAACCGTTCACACAAGGAGCCTGTGGCTAGAGGATGCCTGAGCCCATGTCCCCTCTGGGTCTGAAACATCCCCCCCCAATTCATCTCCTTGGACTTCAGTCCGTGCTGCACTTTCATTCAACTCAAACCTGCCTTGTCAAGTGACTACGCTTAGATTGGCAAATGATGTAATATGACTAATTATGTGTAATGCAGATAATGTCTTAGAATCAAAATAAAAAGCGGATTGCAAACAGATCCTTAAGGGCACGAGGCACAGAATTGACACCATGTTTATTGCCAGCATCGCTGAAGTGCTAACAGCTGCTCAGCTCTGGCAAGTGTGGGCCCTTCGCAGACTTTTCCAGAAGAAAGGCTAAGTGCATCGTAAGCACATTATTGCTGATAATAGTAATTATTTTAGTAGAGCTCTAAATGTTTGGGAAAATATTTTTATCCCAATTCTGCAACTCCACAAACATTGGCAGAGAGAAACAGCCTCCTCGGCTTGGAGGAGTCACTGCTGACCATGGGGATGGCCTTGGCCCCGTGAGCAGGGATGTTGCCCCTCTCTTTGGACTACATTGCTCTCTCCATTTGACTTCAGAAGTAGAAGGTATGTCACCTCCCTATCTCTGCCCTTGTTTTCACAAACATTAGCAAGAGGAGCCTGGATGCATTCCTGTGTGATCTGGTATAGGTGATCCTGCTCTGGCAGAGCAGCTGGGACTAGATGAGCTTTCGAGATCCCTTCCAACCCCTAACATTCTGTGATTCTGTGACTTCAGTAGATGGAGAAGTGCACTGATGTGAAAGCTGATTTTGGTGTTACATGTTTGAAAAGCCATTGTTGAACTAGAAGAGGAAACTGCAAGCTGTGAAGGTTGATGAAGCTCCTCTGTAAGGCATTCTTAGTTTGCTGTGTACGTTTGTTTTCTCTTGCTAAGTGCAATCTAGGTTTCAGAGAGAGATGGCTGATTAATCTGTCTGCCAGGTACATATGGAAATAAATTAGCAAATAGTGCATCTGGGATAAAACTACTGCAGAGATGATAAATTATTGCCATCTTCCATGGCTGTATTACTGAAGCTTCATTGGGTTCCCAGTCCTCAGTTACTTGCTATTCACATGGTATCACTGTGGCTGTGGAACGGAAAGCCTGTATGTTTGAAGCAGTTTTCTGTGATATGCTAGTTTGAGAGCAGATTTTACCAGACCTATAAGGATATGCAGTGTACTTAGAATAAGTTTAAGTAAAGAGATTTGGTTTGGTCCTTCTACTCTGCATGAAATTCTGCTGGTTTCTGAGGGCAGGAGTGCTTGGGAAGGTGAAAGGCAAGGACCTGCAAGATGTTTTTTCACTATCTGCAGTCATCTCCCACCTTTTATCCCAAATAGCAGAGAATTATCTATGCTTGCACAAAATTTCAGAGCCTGTAAGTGAGCATCCTCTGGCCTGAACCCCTCCCACATCCTCAACTTGACTTAGATGTAGCTCTGGATTGCACAAATCCAATTATCTTTGAGATTGTGATGGAGATGAAACACCAATGGGGTACGTGATATTTGCATTGAATTCTGGTACAGGTTTCTCAGCTGTGTCTTTGCTTCTGCTGTGTTTTTTGTGTCCATTTATACTGTGTATAGTTGATGGGCTGGCAGCCAGCACCTACTGGCGATGCCTATGCAACAGGGCATGCAAGTGGGGTAGGTGTAACAGCAGATGTGTGGTATGCCACATTTCTGAAGGAAGGGTCACGCAGAAGTTGTCATCAAGGCTTCTGCATTATAATACTTGGCAAGATTATGACTATGTCCACAGTGCTTGTTGGGAGCTCTCCGTGGATCAAATAGACTGGTGTTTTCTTATCCATGTACCTAGGTTTTGTTTCAAAAGAAACAGATATAGCTTTGGAGGTGATACAAGACAGGTAGCTCAATGTGCTCACCCAGGAGAAGTTCCTTACATACAGAAAAGTGATCTTATGATAGCAGTGCAGAGTAACAAGTTCTTCTGGTTTCCTTAGTTCCTGAGGCCTTTACTTGAGCTCTTGACACTTGTTCTGGGTTGTTCTTCCCTAGAAGGTATTTGAGGAAATAAGGCAACTCTCTGAATGGTCATGAAGAAATTGAGGAGGGGGCAAGTGAGAGCAGTGTTGGACACAGAGATAAATCAAAGATGAAGTTTTGCTTAATATGTGTTCTGTTTAAAAGCTTGTATTTTAGTTTGGGAGCATATTGAAAGAGTAGCTCAGCTTGTCCTAGGACAGGTCCACAGCGTGTAGGAGCCATGGTGCTAAGGGGCCAGATCATGTACAGGTGACAGGTTGGACTTTGATGATCCTTGAGGTCTTTTCCAACCTATTGATTCTCTGATTATGTGATCATTGAGATGTGGGAGCCAGGGCAGCACTGTGGGAAAAACTGCAGCCAGGATGTCACAGGGAGTCAGCAGTCTGGCACTGAGATGTGGTGTCTCCACATTGACCTACCTATCCCTGCGTGGGCCTGGCAGGTCTCTCAGAATTGGTCCCTGTGTGTGGAGCAGTGGTGTGGCCCTGGGGCACTGGATGGAGATGTGCAGGGACAGGACACTTGTGAAGCTGGGAGCTGCTGAGTGCTAGTTGTCCTTCGACTCCTGTCGGCGGCACTGGTGAGCAGACATGAGCCCGTCACAGGGTATGGACAGCTGTGGAAAGGGTACACTGTGTCTTCAGGCTTGGCAAGTGGCAAGAGCTGGGCTTGAGGGACAGTTACTGGGTGACTGTGGCCTCCGCTCTTACTGTCCAAGTCAGTCGTTGCGGCCCACGGGTCAAGCACAATCAGGCTGTACACATTCATAATTGAATAATGCTTACGAGAACAATGTGGTTTGTTACGAGATGCATGGATGGGTGCCGGGCTCTAAATCTGAGCTGGCAAGAACTGGCTCTGTTCAATTAATACAAACACAGAAATATTTACTAGAAATAGATTTATCTTCCGATGGCTTTATTTGCAAATTTTGGTTAACAACAACAGTTTGCTCATAACATAATCATGTCAAGCAGCAAGTGGGATTTCCTGTCGTTCTTGGCCTTTCCCACAAAGTGTTTGGAGAAGAACGTGGAGTGAGTCATAGGAAGCACTGTCTGATGGATGAACAGATTGTGGCACAGTCATCTATTCTACTGTACACTTCCAGGGAAACCCCTGCAAATTAGATGTGCGGCTTTTACATATACAGAGAAAACTAAATAAATTACATTATGAATGAAAAAGTAGGTGGCAGTGTCTATTCCTGTCACATAAACAGTTCAGGAATGACTCCCTCTAAAATATTCTGCTTTAAGCACACATTTAATTTGTGCTCTGGGAGCAAAATAAACTTGCTTAGATAAAACATTCTAATAATGATTTATGTAAATTATTTGAACAAAGCAATGATGTACTTGCCTATAGCAAATTGTTTGGAATGTGAAATGCTATTTACGAGCTGCTCCTCTATATATGAATACAATAGATGATGGGAGATGCTACATAAAGAAAACATAATTGTATATTCAAAATGGATTCTGATGCCATGTTTAGTAAGCATGAAAGCCAGTTGAACAGATTGCTGAATGTGATAAAATAATCTCCAGCTTGATTCTTCCTAGATTATTTATATCATGTGTTTAATTTAAAATTTAGGTATGTGCCACAGATGACCGTAACAATCATACCAAGGCCATGTATGACAATACAAATTGTTTGCCTCACATTGCACATATGCAAAAAATCTCAAGTTGCTTTGCAAGCAGAAGATCAGGCTCCATATCTTCAAAATACAGATGAAAAGAGGAAAACAATCATAGTCCCCAGCTGCCACGGGCATATGAGGCCAATTTTGTCCCGTCTGTTGAAGGTTATGGAGTTCTGCCAGGGATGACTTTGATCCTGTGTGTTTGGCAGTGTAAGACATCCTGCTGCTTCTCATGTTCTCCCCATAAAACAACATCATTCAAAGTGGCTTGAATTGTGCTCAAGTCACAAACATGATCAAGGGGGATATTTCAAGTGTTCTGATTTTTGCTGTGGTGATGGTAAAGCAGTGAACAGCAAATGGGCTTTTTCATCAATGAATGCTTAAGCCTGGATGTTGCTGATACAACCGAGTATGCATCAGCCCTAGGCAGAGAAGACCAAGAGCCATTTGAAGCATTTTTACAGAACGCTGCAGAACAGCGTGCTGTTTCTTCATTCAGGTAGCACAAAGCATGTTTCACTTGAAACACATTTTTTTTAAATCAGGAATGAGAATACTGTGTAGAAATAATAGGGTTGTTTACTGGGTTTGCTTTGGCCTACTAAGGCATCTCTAGATACCCTGATGATGGGCTGAGCCACAAAGTTTGCATTCATGCTTCAGCCATTTACAAGTTTAAGAAACATTTGAATATCTTGCTTTGAACAGGGCTGATTTCCTAGTCCCCAGCAGCTACTCTCTTATGAACATAAGTCACTTGTAAAGTAAATTTGGTTGAGTACCACATGAAGATACTCTCTTCTGGCTACTGTACAAAACCTGAAAGTTTGTGTGTGCAAAATTGTGCCTGTGGGAATCCTAGAAGGATTTAGGTGAAACAATGCTCTGCATCTGTCAGGTGACATTTTTGCAGAGTTAATTTTCTCCCAGGTTCTGGACAAGCACTAAAAGCCCAGTGTTGGAAAGCTATGGCTGATGCTCAAGATTTCACTGGTGCTGACAGAATGGTCTATACAGCACCAGACTTATATGTTAAAGGAAATAATGAACAGAAAGTAACTCTCTTTGGTCTCATACTTACAGGCTGTTCTTTTTGGGCTCTTCATGCATATCCAAGTGAGACTAGGAAGATGATATAAATGCTGCTGCAACAAACCTGCTAATGAGAATCTCTGACCAAACAGTTGTTCAAATCCAGCAATGCTACATTAGACTGTATGAAAGGCAGGTCTTGGTAAACTGTCAAAATTTTACATAAAATGATCCTGGAAGATGATTGTAGAGTTGAAAATTTAACTGCAGACATTTATAATCAAATTAATTTGTGTGCATTCAGTGTTCAGTGCCTTATAAAGGGGACTTTGAATGGCTATAGACAGAGCCACTCCAACCTCTATTTATAAAGTGTGCAGGCACTTACGCTTGGAATGAAGAGGTATAAAGGTACTGCCACACAAGCAGTGCCTGGAAGAATCATCTATTTTGCTCTATTTATTCCTTTGTGACCACTTTCTTCTGCCTGGGGCTTTCTTGTCTGCTCACTGAGTTACTTATTGACTGCCAGGCGAAATCTTTGAAGACATTTAAGAAAATGTGACAGGTTCACTTTCAAATCTTGATCAACACTGATTTGCCCTCCAAATCAGAATTAGCTGCACAGACAGCAGCCCCCGGAAATTGGGGTGAAGCCATATGTGTTTTTTGTTTTGCTCTTTGGGCAGCCATTCCTTTGCCACAGCAGATTGAAACTAGGGCAATCACCAAGTCTTTTACTACGATGGCATGTCTTCCTTCAGAAACATGCAGGACTGGGGTAGTTTTAATAGCTTACCTATTTCATGAGCTGGGTTATATCTATCACCATCTGTTATGGGTAATGAACTGACCTGGGACATCTCTGTCACTTGAGGGTGCTACAACTGTGAGGAGGGTTTCAAAAGAAACTCTTGATCTGTCAGTGGTGCCCGTAGCTTGAGTGTCTTCAGCTGAGATAAAAGCTTTGTTTGCTTAACAGGATCGAATTTTCTTCAAAGAAGTAATTGAAACAACAGGAGAATCACCCAAGGCCTGAGCATTAGCAGATGAGCTGGTTTGAAATCGATCCATTTGAAAAGGAAATAATGTACAGATTGGTCAAGGTAATAATGGTATTGGATGATAAAGTAGATACAGGGATGGAGAAAGCTTGTGAGGGATATAGTGTCACCTAAAAGCTTTGCAGAAGTGCTTTTATTACCCTGAATCAGCTTGGCTTTGCACTGACACTTAACTATTTGCAAAAGAATTATACCTGCTTCTGAGACAAATACATCTGACAGTGAACTCTTAACCCCTCTTTCACAGGTCCTTTCGGTGTAGTAGCCATGGAGAACAGGAGGCCTTCAATTTTTCTGAATAAAGAATTAGACAAAATGGGGTGCAAAAATATGGTACATAATTTTCCAGTGAGCAGAACGCTTCAGGAAAATTACGGCCATTATTGAATGTAATGAAACCTGACAAATTAGAGTTTCATGGGCCCTCCTTGAGATTAGCGTGATCCATTAAACATGCTCTCTGACTGCTAAATCGCCTTCTCCCATTTTACTGAAAGAACTTGAGAAATCCTGAGGTAACTCTGGCTAACAGCTGATTGAAAGTACCCAATCAAGAGCTCTTTAAAGTAAGGGGAGAAATTATCCTGATTAACATTATTTCCAAGAAGGTACTTTCTGAGTAGGCCGTAAATTGTGTTAGTAGCATTTGGGTATTGCAGGGAAGACCAAATTTGCCACTGAAGTGGCCACAAAGTAATGTACAAAGTGGAGTGATCAAGGAAAGAACATTTTGTTGATTGTGGCTGGAAAATTGAATTACTCTCAGTTGCATAGCTATTCAGAATGTGTATGCTAAAGTGAATGATACTGAGTTTAAAAGAAGAGCAAGCAAATATGAAGAGCAGAAAAAGCCTCTTTCCAAATCCTTCTTGCCTCATGATTTGCATCTTAAGAATGTTTTCACAGGGAATAGCATGGCATGCTGGTCATGAATACCTTAACCATTAGGCTAAGACATCCCAGTGATGCAAACTAAATCAATACAATAGTATTCCTTAAAATTATTCCTTTTTCCTTGACTGATTGTGCACTAAAAGCAACCTTCAAATGATAGCTAAGCATGATTAGCACCTGAGACTTGATCACTGGCACTGGCTGAGCTGATGTAAGATAAATTCTGAAGGATCTGTATGATAGAGTTGGTACAATCCTTCTGAATTTCACAATGGAGTCTTCTTACTGGGAGCTGGTGAAAGCAGGTTTAAGTTGCCAGTATGGGATAGAAAGTCATTATCCTAGGAATCTTCATATAGAGAAAAGCTGGAGGGGAACTATTTATAAGGGCCTGTGTTGACAGGACAAGGGACAATGGTTTTAAACTAGAGCTAGGTATATGTGGATTAGACATTAGGAAGAGGTTTTGAAGGAGGTATTCCTGCCCATGGCAGGGGGATTGAAACTAGATGATCTTTGAGGTTCCTTCCAACATTCTATGGTTCTGTGATCTTGTGGAAGAGGTAGCACACGGTATACGCTAGGGCTTGGTCCTTCAGGGCACTAAGACCACCTTAGATAGTTTTTTATAGGCGTAAGCAGAGGAGAGAGTGGTGTGGCACAGGTCCCACACATGAAAATGGTATATACCGTATGCTCTGATGAAACTGCAGTTTCGTTTTGCTTGCTTGTCTCTTGGTCTCGCCCATTTCCTGTCCCATGTCCCAGTTTGGGTGGTGCTGCACACTGCTAGGCACAGTCTGCAGCGTCTTTCTGAGGCTTCCAGTGCAATGATGCATGACACTGAAATGCAGTAGAAATTAAAATCTGGAATAATGGCAGGCATTAGTAGAAATTTCTGGAATTCTGAGGCAAAAATTTAAATGAAATTCTAAATGTCAAATTAAAATAGCCACATGACTCCGATTTACTGCTAGAATCTATCTAGTCTGGTAATGTCATCTCATTTCATGACATCCTCAATGACTAAAGCTGATCCAGAAGATTGATTTGTAGCATTTTTCCAGGATCACTCATTAAAAATGGCTTAGTGATGCTTTGGATGGTGTTTCAGCCAGAGCAATGGGCACTGATGTGAGAGGTAAAGTGCCATCATGGTGTAGAAAGCAGAACGAGGGGCATTGAAAAGTTGGAAGGAAAAACAAGCAGTTAAAATACATCTAAGATATACCCATAATCTTACCTCTGCCTTGAAAAAAGAGTATGTCAGCACTGACATGGTGTGGGGCAGAACATGAGCATAAACAAAATTCCAGAGAAGTTTCTTTCTTCCTAATCTAACTGCTTGTAAGCATTTACAGTGCCCATCCCTGTAATATCTGAGCTATATTTGATGTTGTTGTTCAGGACTGGCAGCTCATATCTGCTATCAAGAGCAGATCTTTAAGGAAGATCTCTGTTGGCTAGGATGTAGCTTATACATAAAAATATTTACGGTAGCTGCTTACATCTGTGCTCTTCTGAAAGATAAAGCACTTGAATGCACACTGACTGTGTGCTACCTACTCATCTCCCTGACATTCATTATCAACCTAGAAGCCAAGTTCAGATGTTTTGTGCTGTAACTTTCTCTAATAGATATATTCCTATTGATTGCAATGAAACACACAGAATAGAACAGATCAATTGAAGAATAAAGTTACGACAACAAGTACACTTCTTTTCCACTTACCTTAATGGAAACAGTTATGGCTGGATCTGTCCCAGGTGTAATGCTGGTGAACTCAATGGAGTTGTACCAGCGATGAATTTGGCTCCTAGTGTTTTTTATTTTGACCTTTGCAGGAGGTTGCTCTGCAGGAGCAAAAACTATTAAACACAGCCAGTGATACCTTAAGGTGAAATAAAGAAACAGCAAAGCTAGAGTGCATAGCACCTTTTTCATTAAGGAAGAGGCCTGACTTCTATAGAGTGAGGGTGAAAGAATTGATTCCAGGTAAGTGCTGAACTTAGTTTCAGGTTTCCCTGGTGAATAACAATCCCAATTTGGCCTGAGACTCGACATCTCTGCATTCATGCATGGTCATCTGGAAGGGACTGCATGGCCTTTCTGTACAGCTGTGCATAAGCACAGTTTTGAGTGGGATGCCAGTTCCTCCAGATATGCTACTCACCCACTCAATAAGGTATGTGTTAAGCAACTGAACATACCATCAGTTCAGATGACCTGAAATGGCCTGGAAGTGCTCTGTGTGATGATCTTTATTAGCAGTTATTTTTGGATTTCAGTGGACAACACAGATTCTTCACGTTGCAGTTCTCAGGGAGTAGTGCTGTGATTTTTGATTATTTTCAGCCTTAAGACATACTGTTGTACACCATTTGGTGTGCTGGTACAGGCTAAGAGACAGCAGCATGTTTTATGGCAACTGACAGGCAGCAGTGCAACTGAGAACGGGCCCTTGGTATTGGTGTCATTTCCCTCCTGCTGCAATGCAGGATTTTCAGTTCTTCACTGAAATTTCCAGTGATCTCTGAAAGCAGTAACAGTGAGCCATGCACAGAGGGGGAACAGGTTCCTCTCACAGGACAGGGGCTTTGCTAACAAGGAGGAAGACAGCCAGAAAAGCTCTGTTTCCTTCTCATCTGGATTTGGAAGGATGGCAGAAGTCCAGAGGGGTGTATCATAGGTGTGCTCCAGGAGGTCCCCTTGCCCACAGTGAGAACAGCAGGAGGGGATGGCTAGCAATTCCTTGGCCTGGAGTCAATGCTGGACAATCACTCCTGGGGTGCCTGTTTCTGTGCTCCTACCCTTCTCCTTATAGCTTCTTTCCCCTTCTCTTTTTCCATGTCCAGACCTCCCCTGCCCTTTCCTTTTAAGTGCTAACCAACAAAGCTCATCCTCAGCTACATTTAATAAATTGTTAACAGCCTGACATTTGCAGACTCTCATTCTGCTTATGCAGGGTGCTGCTGTCCTCAGCCCTAATGCAGGCTATGGGCCTCTTTGGGGCAATGTTTGATCCCACATTGCCTGGCTTAAATGGACCAGGGCCTGCCATTTGCCTTAGCTACTTGTATAGTAAATACACTGTTTGCAACGACTCCTCATTTTTCTGGTAGGAGAGGAAGGATGAATAGACCTAAAGATCTCTTGAGTCACTTGCACCTATTCATCATCTTGCACATGTAGGTGAGATGAGAGGATTTCAACATTGACAACTCAGAATGAGACTCTGCTAATGGAAAGTTTTATTTATAATACTGTTCACTGTTTTCCATGCTAGATTTTGTGGGGATTTTGTTTGTTGTCACTGTTTTTTGTTTAGTTGGGTTTTTTTAAGTCAAATACAGCCTTAAATTCCTTATTTGCCCGAATCCTTGCACCTCATGATTCCTTTATTGAGACCTGAGTCCCTGTCCCAGCAGGACGTTAACAGAGCCGTCTCCCTTAGCAAAGGCTTGCTTTCTTATGTAGAGTCTACTGCACTGTGTTTTCTAGTTTCTTCTGAAGTGCTATCATAAATAATTAAAGCTAAACTGTGCTTGTTAAATAAGGGATGCACATGTTCAGATGCATTATCTATGCTTTAATTGCAATCATTTGTTGAGGCCCTCTTCCCACAGGGATGCAGGAACCCCCTGCCTGAACAGTGGGCTGCAGGAGCTGGGCTGAAGTCCTGGGCCCCTGCTCATTTGCCCAGTTATTTTTAAATCAGGTTTCTAGCATAGTGGTGAATGTCATCCGTTGTGTCACGATGGTGTTCCTGGAGGCAAGTGCCATCATTTTGCTATGGGCTTTAAAAATGCAGAGAAACTATTTGCAGAGGGAGTCTTCTACATCCAGACTGCTATTCAGTGTGTACAGGACAACCAGGTGAAGCCAAAAATCTCTTCTGCTTACAGCCACATCTGTTGGTGCTAAGCACTTTGCAGTGCACACTGCCTGTGTGTGCCCTCATTAGCCTCCCTGGTTGGGCTGGGCTGTAGGGACTCCCTGACACATTCCCCAGACTGCTTCCTGGGTCTCTGGTTGTTTTAATTCATCCTTCTATCTTCGCATGTGCTTTTAGTCTTTCTGTGTTTCTGTAACACATACACACCAATGCATATGCTGCACATGACCGAGTAGGTTCCAGTGCATTGCTGCTGCATGGCTGTAAGAACACAGGGCCTCTCGGGGTTGACTGATCTGTGGGCTAAGGCATCCCTTTCAGAAAGTGATCCAACTTCATCTTAAAACTGGTTTCAAAACTAATTGCTGCATAGAGTCTCACAGCCATCCTCATTAGTGATTTAAAACTTCTGGACTTGGTAACTTTGTCTTCATTAGGAAGAACTGGTTTTATGATAATTGTCCCTAAAGAGGACCTGGGGGACTATTAAGGGATGGCATTCATTATCAGTAAAAATACCACAAAGAAATTTCCTAGATAAATGTTGACTTTCTGGAAGATGTTATTTTTTTCCACAAGAAGATTTAATACTAGTTAAAAAACTGTTCTGGTTTCAGCTAGGACAGAGTTAATTTTTTTCCTAGTAGCTGGTACAGTGCTATGTTTTGGATTTTATTTGAGAATAATGCTGATGACACACTGATGTTTTAGTCGTTGCTAAGTAGTGTTTATACTAAGTCAAGGACTTTTCAGCTTCTCATGCCCTGCCAGCAGGAAGGCCGGAGTGGCACAAGAAATTGGGAGGAGACATAACCAGGACAGCTGACCCAAACTGGCCGAAGGAACACTCCATACCATATGGCATCATGTCCACTATATAAACTGGGGGGAAAGCTGGCTAGGGCAGCCACCCCAGAACTGACTGGACATCACTTGGCGAGTGTGACCAGTTATAAAGATGATGATATCCTGTTAAACTGCCTTTATCTTAACTCAGGAGTTTGTTCTGGTTTTGCTGGGATACAATCATAGAATTAATTTCCTATTCCAGAAAGCTGCATTTTTGAGAAGGCTGCAGAACCTGATTTGGTGAGAAGAAAGTTGATGAGACACTTTGTTTTCACTGAGGATCAGCCATGGTATGTGAACTTCCATAATGATCATGGTCTTTAGTAGCTTTGAGGTAGCTATGTGCCAAAGCCAGAATGAGAGAAAACCAGGCAGCTGACCCAAGCTGGCCAACAGAAGTATTCCATACCACAAACTCAGTATAAATTGGAAAGTTTGCTGGGGATGATCTCTTCTCCAGATTTGCTGGAAATCAAAGCCAGAACAATACACTGATACAAGGCAGCTGTAAGATCAGAGTCAGATGTCTGTCTCTACAGTCACCAAAGGAACATAGGCATCCCTGGATGCTTGTCAGATACTGAAAGACTTTTGTTTTTATAAAGGACATGGTTCTAGAGCAAGAGAGAGTAAACAGATTTGCCTTTTTTTTTTTTTTGCCTTTTTTTTTAATCCCTGTGTCTCAACTTTACTTTCTTGATGTTTGTTTTGGTTATTATGTTTTCTGAGGCATTTTAAATTAGTGTTTATTTCTTAAAGAGAGTGTCTGTGAATGGTCCAGAATCTCGTGTCCAAGGCCACAGAAAATAATATTTTAGTGAAAAGGAGTGGGAAAGTGAATTTTCTCTAAGGAGATACGTTTTTGAATGATTGTTTGTGTCCGCATCTAAGAGAAATTAGTATTTCTTATAGCAGTAGAGAGATGGTCATGAGGAAAAGGAAGCCATTATTAGTCATCAGTTATTATTTTAATATGTGTGCACCACTGTATGACTGGTGCCCCACAGGGAAAGACGATCATCTCTCTGCTTGAGGAGCCTACATTTTAAATTTAACAGTAGCGAGGGCTGCTCATGGCAGATGATTTGTTTTCATCATTCAGTGCTCTGCCTCAGCTTTTTAGCTGAATCCCATTTTAATTCCCCATCCTCAACAGAGGGAACCTGCACCAAGCAGGAGTGTTGGGATTGGAGTCTAAAAGAACACAATAAATGTAGCAAAGGCAGGATTAGAGGTCTGATCTTGAAGTAGCATCTTGCAATCTTTGTGCAGAATTGCAGTAATGTGAATCCAACCTTTCCAAGAAGAAAGAGTGCAACATTTGGTGCCAATTTGGAAAGACCTGCCCTTCCCAGTTCCTCAGACTGGCGTTCAAGTAAAGTTGATGGGATCTTTTTTTCCCCAAAGTCCTTAAATTAACATACTTAACAGTGAGACCTCGCCTGCGTGGGGCTGGTGGCCGCAATACTGGATATTTCTCTTGCTGTTGTTTGCCCTGACCTTACTTCTTGCTGATGTCCCATTCCTATTTCTGTGATCTGAAGCAGTTGTTTCTAGATTCTGTGCCTGTACCTGATACTATGCTCAGCTGGCAGCAGTCAGCAGGGTGATGAACTCTGATAGATGTCTTCTGATAAAACATATATATTTAGTTCCTAGCTGATACATCACAAGAGTTGTAAGGTAGTTCTGTGTACCAAGCTGAACTCTTTCGTTGAAAGAATACATATATGTGGCAGTGCACTTGAAGAGGAGTGCATTTGAAAGGGCAACTGAAAATATGTAATACTGAGAGAAACCAATGTTTATGTAAAGTGCCTGTCATTGTCAAAGTGTGGCGTAGTGCCTAGGACAGAAAATGGGAGTCAAACAGTCTAGGGTCTGGTTTTGGCTTCAGTATATCTGTACTGAAGTCAAATTAATGGAGCTAAATACAGAAATCTCTCCGTATATAGGACTTTTTATCCACTCTCAGAATTCTGTAACAGACTTGTGCAATTTGGTTATTCTAAAGGATGATCTAAAAGCATGGAAGGGAAGTTATTATGATTTTTATTCATGTGTGCAAGATTTTTTCATGCGCATCAGAAAAATGGTTTCTGTACTGTGAGTAATGAATCTATAGAAATCGATAGCTCTTGCCAGATGCCAGCCTTGACCAGAAATCTGTTGGCTTTACTGAATTTTTGCATAGATATTTTTCCCTGTCAGGTGACCTGTGAGTGCTCGCTCTCAGTAGGTGCTGAGCTGAGCACATCACTTGTGAGGACTTCCCAGGAGTAGGACTTTAAACCAGCACTTGTGATGTACAGTCCGGAAATAATTCACAGAAGAAACTGTATAATAGTGTGTTGCCATCTCATCCATCAGAGTTAGAAACTAAAAATAAAGCTATCAGAGGAGAGGAAGACACCAATTAATTTATCTGCATTGCCATCTCCCACTGGCCTTGGAACAGGATGAGCGCAAGACTAACAGCAGCTATAGATGGTTTGTCCACACTGGCTTGTGTAATGGCTGGCGCCTGGCTGAGGGCGGGGTCATACTAATTTCTGTGCAGGTTGTTACCCCTAGGCAAGACAAGCAAAATGAACTCCCCACTGTATCTGCCCTCCCCTCTTACAAGCACTCTGTGTTGGTGGGGAGAGACAGGCAAACCTCTAGGCAGGGCTTTAAGATGATGCTTTTGGAAGTATCCAAAGGCTATAGCAATCCAGCCTGAAAGTCAGTTAGAAGTCAGCAAGACCTGAGCTCTTAAATCTTTCCAGTGCTTTTCTTACAAGTTGCCATCAGTACTTGAAAATCTAATCTGTTGGCTATGCCTCCATTGCACCATCCATCTGAGGATCTCTAATCAAAGCTGTAAATATCTATAAATCTGTAATACCTTATGAATTCTCTATATTGACTTGAGTTTTGGGATGTTTACTGTGTGAGTATATTGATTTAGGTTAATAGGAAAAATAACCCAGTCAGTAATAAAAGCTGATGGTAAATCACTTTTTGAGGAATGTGGTTCGGGTGGGTGAGAGGGAATGAGAGGATGGAAGGATCCTGTAGGCAAAGGCCAGCAATTGGACATAGTGGTTTATGTGGCCAGTCCTTCCCTGACCACATCAAGGGAGAGTGCAAGAGAGAGTTGCTTAGGGGAAGGCAAAGTCTCATCGGCAGTTAGTGAGTGAGTTAGCTGTAGCTGGGTGAACAAAGATGCACCTGCCCACTCTTCTTCTGGCTGTTAAGTAACAGCTTAGATTTAAAGTGACTATTTCTACCACTGCCACAAGCCCCTGATGGAAGTCTAGTGGAGTCTTTGCTGTTTGTTAGATAAACAGGGTTTGTGCTCAGAGTTCTACTTCTCAGGGCTGCCTCTTGTTTGGAGCAGCTGCAGGATTGCACCCCAGGAGAGTGATGCCTCACACCTAAGGAAGTTGCAATCAGAACAGCAGAGGTATCACTTATTGCAGCATGCTTCACCTATATCCCATTCTTATGAAGGAAAACATCTGCAGGTTATCCCATTCAGCAGCTGGTATGGATCTGTACCATTTTGCCTGAGGCCGTTCTGTAGACTGCAGGGAAAAATACTCATGATGTGCAGGAAAAGCCAGGCTGCCTGATGTGGATGTAACATTAGGCTTGGCCACAAGACTGGGAGTGTTAGAATTTGTAATAATATGTTTTTTCTGGTCAGGCTCCTTGGGTTATTAACTCTGATTGTTCTGACTCACTCTCTTGTCTTTGTGGTTGATAAGGCAAAAGAGCTTTTTTTGCCATGTTAATTTCCTGAAGCAGAGTGTTACTGCTTTCTTGTTTTAAATAAAGCTCCTGCTCTATTTTTGAATAACATAATGAGTGAAAAATTACTTTATCCACCCTGAGGGCAGGACAGCAGTTTGTTAGGCTGCCAGCTGGAGTACCTGGATCAGGAACAAATTTGGGTTCCCAGGCTCTATGCCAGAAGAGCTGAGACATATTTTTGAGGTGATGTACTTGGACTCTAGGGGGAGATTGTTGACTGAACTGATCTGCTTTCAGAAACATTCTGCCAGCTGAGGTGCAAAACACTGCTGGTCTTTGCCTCAGAATGGACAGGTCTCCTGCATCACGCTGTTGCATGGCAGTTAGGAAGGGCTTCCAGGAGCTGGAAACACAGGTGAAGAATTCAGAATACTTTGAGTGGAAATTAAGTTTCTGTATGTATATTCACCCTTATTTATCAGTTTTTACTTTGGTCCAAGCACAAGGAGGTCATGTATGAGTGCAGATTGTTGGAGGAAGAGTTGTCATGGGGCCAGAGCTGAAACTTGAGTAGAAGGTAATGCAAGGTGATCGCTTCAGTATCACTGCCCTGGACTTGACTGAGCCCCATGCCACTCTTTGAAAGCACTCTCTCTGTGTCCCTTCACCATAGCCCTTCCCATCATTCTTCACAGTTTCTCCTAATGTCCCAGACCATTTCTACCTTGGCCATGCTTCTGCTGTTTGGGGCAGATGCCAGGTGTAAGCCAGAGGCTGTGACATGGAATGGAGTGCCTCTGAGAAATTTGGTAATTCTGAAGCTGCAAGTTTTTTTAAGAACTGAACCTGCATAGGGCCTGATCTGTTACAACTTGTGTCTGTGTGAGGTAGCATTTTCCAGCTGCTGTTCTCTCTATTGATAAAGGTATTGTCAGCTGGAATGATCTGCTTCCGTATTTCATATGGACATACTAAGTGCTCCAGGTACTTCAGATGAGACTATAAAGGGGAAAGTAGAGCATGAGACTACAAGGGAAGGCATATTGTTTGGACCATCTTACTAAAAATGAACATTCTTTTCTCCTATCTGGATAGACACAATTATAGACATAATTATGACTATATGGTCATTGATAGGTATGTTTATTGTTTCTCTTTACCTGCAGTTACTTCAAGGAATGAAATACAGAATTAAGTTTATTAGTAGCACTGTCTGAACAGTAAAAAGGCACTATAAAATCAAGAGGAGTCTGTATAGACATGACTTACATGTCCTAGATATACAGTATTGATCATAATACAATAAAGAGAGGTTTCAGTATGTGGTGGGTTGAAAACTACCAAGTGGCAAATTTAAAGCAAAAGAACTTTTTGTACATAGTCAATAGTTACAACATGGAACTCCTTGCTATAGGCTGCTGAAGCTTACATGACTTTTTTTAGATAAGTATCTTGGGCCTATGGCATAAGACAGCATCTAATTGCATTTTTTGCTGAAGCTTTCAAGGAGCAGTTCTCCGTAAACATAGACAAATGCTGTAGGGCATCACCGTGCGTTTGCCCTGCTCTTCCTTAAGACATGGCTAGAACCAGGACATGGGCAAGAGAAGCTTTGGTCTGACTGTTGTTTTCGACCTCTTACAGTAAAGGCTACATGGAGATATGTGACAGAGACATAAAAGGATAAATAAAGGTAGAGGGTTGGATGTTGGTTTGGTTAGTGCTGACATAAATCCAAGGATGTAATCAAGTAGTGCATGAGAGCCACAGTGTATTGGGGTACCTGAGAGCAGCTTCAGCTCACCTCCCTAAGGACCCTGCAGGCACCAGTATTCTGCTTTCCAGCCAATAAGGCACTAAGTATAGGCTTAGGCATCACTTTCAAATCTTATTCCATCTGCCTTACCTATGAAGGAAAAATCCCTGCTGAAGTAGAACCTGTTAACTTCAGAAAGAACCCTGTCTGGGTACTTGACAACTAAATTCCCCATTTTGAAGAGACCTGAGCACTGTCTTCCAATGGCATGCATGTCCAAACACACCTCCTTGCACACAAGTGCTTGCTCACTCATGGAGATAGCTACTTGACAGGGGTTGTTCTGCAAACCCAGAGGTGTTTGTAGATGCCAAGTCCAAGTGTACTGTCACTAGGAAAGCCATCCAAAAAAATCCAATAAAATTACACAGTTCTTATCCAAATCCAGTAGTGTGTACCTAAGTGGACAAATTTGCCTTATTTTCCTGTTGTTTCCCTGTTGTGTCTTGAAACTTGCTGATAAGCATTTGGCTTGGGTTAACCCTGGCTGGATACTATGTGCCTCACCAAGGTTGCTCTATCACTCCCCTCTGCAGCTGGACAGGGGAGAGAAAATATAACGACAGGTTCCTGAGTCGAGATAAGGACAGGGAGATCACTCACCAATTACTGTCACAGGCAAAACAGACTCAACTTGGATAAATTAATTTAATTTATTAACAATAAAAGTAGGGTAATGAGAAGTAAAAATATCCTTAAAATACCTTACCCCCACTCCTCCCTTCTTCCTGTGCTTAGCTGCACTAATGATTTTCTATCTTCCCCCCTGAGCAGCACAGGGGGATGAGGAATGGGGACTGTGATCAGTTCATCACATGTTGTTTCTGCCACTCCTTTTTCCTCAGGGGAGGAGTCTTACACTCAGGGGAGGATGTCTTATACTCTTCTGCTCCAGCATGGTGACCCTCCTGTGGGAGGTGGTTCTCTACAAACTTCCCCAACATGAGTCCTTCCCACAGGCTGCAGTTCTTCATGAAGGACTGCATGAAGTCCTTCAGGAACAGACTGCTTCAGTTGTTGGTTACCTGTGGGTTCACAAGTCCTGCTAGCAAGGGTGCTCCAGCATCGTTTTCTTTCCCTATGGGTCCACAGGTCCTGCCAGGAGCTGCAGGCTTCCCACAGCCTCCTTTGAGACATCCACCTGCTCCAATGCGGGCTTGTCTACAGTCTGCAACTGGGTGTCTGCTGCACCAGTAACTTCCATGGCTTGCAGGGGTACAGCCTGCCTCACCGTGGTCTTCACCAGGGTCACCTTGGCTCTGGTGCCTGGAGCACCTCCTTCTCCAATGACCTTGGCATCTGCAGAGGTGTTTCTCTCACATATTCTCACTCCTTGTTTAGGCTGGTGTTACACAAGTTATTCGCACCCTTAACATATATTATCACAGAAGCACTACCATCAGTGCTGGCTGGCTCAGCCTTGGCCAACAGCTCTATTGAACATAATGGAAGCTTCTAGTAGCTTCTCACAGAAGCCACCCCTGTAAAACCTTGCCACACAAACCCTGTACAGCATTTTGAAGCAGAAACAGTTGCTCTTTTTTTGCTTGCTTAGTACCACGGGCTCTTGGTCCATAGCTAGGGAACAAGTGCTAGGAATACTTTCCCAGAGCACCTCATGTGGGACGACTCCTTACGATGGATTTGTGGGGAGTCTTCAAACAGCATTTTCAGGCCCAGGTGCAGTCCTACACTTCATGTATGAGTGCGGTATGTCTCTGGCTGCGTAAATCTGACAGGTGTGTGTGAGAATCCAGAGTCAGCCACGGCTGTGTATGAGGAGTACATCAGACCAGTGCTACGGCAGAAAGGCAAGTAATAAGTTAATGATGACAGTTCTTGTCTAAGCCCATTTGTTTTGCCTTCTCCACTATTGCAGTAGTTGTGACAACAGACAGAGAAAAGTAGAAGTAAGGGTTATTAAAGTGTTATTCTCTGGCCTCAATTGGGCAGTGTTTATGGGTTTTGTGGAGCTGCACTCTCCCACTGACTCCCCTGTAGCTACTGGAGTGTAGAAATGTTAACTTTCTTTGGACTGGGACCTGCATCCAGTGCGTACGGAAGCCGCAGTTTTTCCTTTGAGTTGACTACCTGAGTTTTTAACTTTGTGAACATTGAATGTGCTGATTTCTGGTAAGAAAAAGCTATAGTTTGTTGTAATGGTATGACCAAAGTACAGAGGAACTCAACCTTCCTGACAGATGGACACACACTGGGGTCTTGAGAGCCATGAAATTATGAGGTTTATCATGTGGTTTAGAGATGCAAGGGGAGGAGGAAGTGCAGGAGTGGTTTTCCAATAGTGGTATCAGCTGTGCAAGGTTTTGGATCAGGCTGCATTTGCCCTGGTACTCAGCATGATCTGTCTGTCGCCTTCTCAGCAGCACTGTCTGGTGTCAGAGTGGTAGTGAGGATTACCCAGTTGCATGGTGCTGGCTGTGCACCCTACCTATTGTAGGCGAGTCCTGCGTGAATTTGCTGAGACTAGTGTCTCAGAACCAACCAGGTGACCTTTTAGATCAAAGCCATCCATGGCACCCTCAGCAAGAGTAGCAGCATTTGATCAGTCAGGAGATTCATTAGCAGTTGTAGCCAAGTGTGTTGGCTTTGTTGCACACAATTAAAAGCTGTCTGTCAGTTTGTTTGCTTATCTTCCCCCAGATTTGGCATTCCTCTGATTTTGCAGCCAACTGTAGGTTGTTTTTATTTGGACAAAATCATGCCTTGGGGTGAAACTGACATCACTGCTGGGCCTCATTAGGGAAATGAGGAGCAGGGTGTGGGGAGCTGGCTGCAGGAAGTGCCTCTGTTTCCCACCACTGAAGTAGGAGGTGAACTCTGCTCGCCAGACAGGTTAGTGGGGTCCGGCATGTAATGGGGTTTCAAAGCGGCCCTTTGACAACACCCTTCAGCTACAAGAGGCTCAGGAATCTCATCAGGTGGAGAGCTTTTGATAAGTTAAGACTTGTATGCTATGTGGTGTGGTGTAGGCTGCTCTGTTGCTGTCTTGGTGTTTGTTGGGGGATTTGTTGTGGGTTTTTTAATCTTCATTTTAAAAACGACAATGGAGTTTCTGTGCATCTCTGGTAAATTCAGAATCATGGCTGTAAATAAATGAAGAGTCATCATATGGTTGTTGGTAGGTGGTAAAGTCCTTCAAGTAGTGCAGGACTTCATACTCTGCTTAGCTACAGTGTTTCCAGCTTGGAAGAAACTGATTAATGAAAATTGCAATGATTATCTCTTTTGTGAGCTTCTTTTGCTTGCCCCTTTTTCTTCTCATGTTTAGTTATTGCTGTGATGTTGCCTTATGTCTCACATACTTTTCCTTGTTTTATACCTTACACAGTGACTGGACTTTAGCTGTGTAATTTCTGGTTTTCCCTTTTACCTAGCTGTTTCTGACCTTTGGAGTTGGGTTGTGTAACCAGAGGTGCAAGTAACGTTTTTCCACTGGACATCAAATACATGTCGTATAAGACAGTGTCTTTAATGTCACTGTGTAGTTGCTAGTTCAACAAGCTAGAAGTTAATAAACTTAATCCATAAATATTGTGAGCAATTTATCTTCCAGAGAAAAGTATTGTTTGAAGAGAGCCAGTGGCTGTTCCAGCCACTCCAGCAGCAAATACTGCGGCTCACACTGCTAACACTGAACTGTAACCTGGCTCCTATTTCATGCTAAATAAGACAACAAAAGTATTCTGGGATGTTTCTAAACATACCAAAAGCTTGTTTGGCCCAGCAGCTAAAAAAAGTGTGGCTTTTAAAGTCCTGTCTTTTCATTTTGGCAGAAATCATAGATGTTCATGGAAGTATCTGTAAGCACAGTCTCTGAAGATGGGCTGTTTCTCATCAAACATGCGTGTGTGCCATTGTCTTCTTATTTCTTTAGACTTTCATTTTGAAGTCTGACTTTCATTTCTGAGGAATATAATTTAAAGTTATTTATAGCACTTTGTGATTACCTGCAACAACTAGCAAAAAAAAAAAAAAGACTTGGAAACAGAGAAATAAATATGTTGCAGCTGCTTTAACTCTGCTAGAGTAAAAAACGGCCTAAACAGCCGAGTGCGTTTTACAAGGGGGCAGAAGCAAGCAAGCGTCTGATTGCAAAAAGTTTTATGGGCAGAAGCAAACAACACTGGAGGCTCCCAGTCCCTCTATTTAAAGTTTGCTTTGCTGTTTGTCTTGAGTGGGGTCAGTGTTGTAGTGAATAATTTATAAGCAGCATGAATGAGCTCATTAGTCACCTTTTCAGAGCTTAAATGAGTTCTGCGGTTGTCATTACATGGGCCTTCTGTTCAGTGGCATGGCAAAAGGACAGCTTGGCGGCTGGCTGACTGGCTTGTGGCAGGACAGCCTGTCTCCTTCCAGCCTAGACTGGCCTTTGTCTTCTACTGAAATCCCCCCTCTGCTGCCCAGTGCTGGTCCAGCAACCTGCAGGGATTTCTCCAGTGATAAGTGTTGGTATGGGTTTTCTGGGTTTTTTTTTTTTTTTTGGTTTTCTGTCACCATTATTTTGGTTATATGTGTTTGGTTTGGTATTGTGTTGTCTTCCTGTTGTATTTCTCTTTTCCATTATGGAAAAGAATGCTGAAGGTTATGTGACAAGTGATGTGAAGTAAGTAAAACCCTCTACCTGTGCACAAGCAATAAAAATGACTTTTTCTCTCAAACTTGCTTCAACATTTTCCTGTAGCCATACAATTTCTTTTGTCCTTGAAATGCTTGTGGAAGTGTTAAACTGTTCTGGAACTACGTGAACCTTAGAAGGGGCCACAACTATCATTGTTTACAGGACTGCAGTTTTAAAAAAAACAACACTGAAATCCCAAGATGACATCCTGGTGCTTTGGCTTCCAAGGCCCACTCCATCCTTTCGGCATCCTTGTGAGAAACCTGTGGAATGACAAATTTACCTGCAAAAAATTGGCAAGGTGTCAGATGCAGTGGATTTCCCAGATCACTGCAGCTGTTAACTGAAGTTGCCAAAAGGACTGGAGCAGTGTCAAAAGACGTGGCATAAATTAATGCCCCAGTGGGTAAATCAGACCGTAATCATAATGAACTTTTGTTACCGCGTAGAAGCCAAAAGCTACTTACAGGGAAATGCACCTCACAGGACATGAATGTGGCAACCAGGGCGTGGTTCTCTGGCCAAAGCTGGCAACAGTAATTGCTGTTGGGATGTGGCTTTTATTCTGTGTCAGTTTTCCCTCCTCAAATCTCACTTACCTGCTCTGCCTGGTGGCTGCTCTCCGGTTTAGTCATGGAGCCCACCTCACCTCATAGTAGAGGGGAGCAGAGGACAGCATAGGAGCTTCTGCTGATGCTATTGACTGTTTTTAGTCCTTCCACTGCAGGTTCTCGTTGCTTTCCATGCCTTGTTTAAATTTTATAACACTTTGCTTGTCTCCCAAAGCCTGCACCCTCTCAGCATCTCTTTGCAGACACAACTGTAGGCCAGCCATGTTTGTGCTTCAGCACTCTGTCTCCTCATACAGGCTCTTGTAACTTGTCTGTGCATCGTCACAGTCTGGGAAACTGGACCCACGTATCAAAGAGTTCCTCTGGGACCAGTGTTCAAGAAATGCACAGAAAGAGTAGTGCTGGGCAGTAAGTAGAGGAAAGTACCCAGGAATATCCTGAGCTACAAAGAGCTGGAAATCAAGATGGGACTCAGTACAATCATGGCTAGGAGATCCACCTGACACAAAAAACAGTCAGATGAGAACAGTAGCTTACAGTTCTAATGATAGTAAACTGTGCATAATGCCAGGTCCTGAGATCCTCAGCTGATGAGATGTGAACAGAAACTTCACTACCTGTGAGGTACTGTTGTAACTTAAGTTTGCATGCATAGATACACAAATAAAGGACAAACTCCTTAAATCTTAAATGAAATGAACAGCTTGTGTTCAGAAAAGTTGAGATGTTGTCCAGAAAAAATTTTGTCTTAGTTTTAGAAATTGTTTGGCAATTCCATTTGGGAACTTTATAAGAGAATTTGGTTCTCCATTATAGTTCTCCACCCAAACTTCTGTTCTTTAATTCTGTGTGGTGTTGGCTGTTGCTTTTCCTTCACTTTGCTTTTAAGAACAGAAATTCAGTTGATTTCTGGTTCTGCTGATTACTTGTAAGTTTGACTTCAGCTGCCAAATGGTGAATACTAATGTTGAGATAACTCCCAGACACATTTTGTGGCATTACACATGTGCAACAGATAGCAGAGTGTGGGCACCAAACTCAAAAAAACAGTTCATTTTTTTTTTTCAGCCACTTTAAACACTGTAACAGTACTATAAATACTGGCTTGTATTGCAATTAATGTACCAGCTGTGTTAGGTTAGATGTGATTTCAGATTAATATAGCAATTAGAGCAGAAGACTCCAATAAAGATATGTTTATCCCAGCAACATTTTGCTTCGCAGTGGTTGAGCTACTAAGATAAGCTGCACTGGGAGAAGCTTCCATTTACCAGTAGAAGCTAGGTTTTTCCTTGGGGTACTAGTATGTTGGCGTAATTATACTGGGAAAGCATTTCTCATATGGACCTGTCTTGACAAATGTCTGTAGGACAAGTTAGCATGCATGATACTCTCTTCCCACTGTGCTCATGTACAGAGACACACTTGATGGTAGCTTGTCAACTGTATATAATTTTAGCACCAACTATACTCATTTTCTTAGAAGCTGCAAGTGTTACTACAATAACATCGTAATTGTGCATACATTATTTTATAAAGTCATTTCTTCATAAAAACTCTGGATTTTATTGTAAGAAATTAATTACATTTTAACCTGCAGAAATGCTATGGATACTTTAGTTTGCTCACACTTCTGACAAAGCTTCATATCAGTGATCCTTTTTTTCAGCAATTCAGTTCTGTTTCTGTTGGGCTTCACCAGTTAGGGCAAACGACAACTTGAACAATTAAATGAAAAGTTGGGGACGTGGCTTTGTTAATCTGATTACATCATCTCAAATGAATATGCAAAAAATAGATCTATCAGCAAGTTGGAGTAAGCTGGGCCTTCACTGCTTGTACAGCTCATATCTTTAGCTAGTGGTTGGAGTGGGAGAAGGAAGTGAAGTGCATGCTTGTAAAAGGCACAGGGCAGGAAGGCACAGTACAGCTGTGCTTGGAGCAGCTGCAAGGCAAGAGCTGCTTTTGCACAGGAGTGGGGCACTGTGTGCCAGCTGGTTAGGTGTGTTTCCTCTGTAGGAGGCAGAGAATGACTGTACAGCTGGGAATTCAGATACGGCTTTCTCTGCCCCAAAAGCAGGATAGCACAAACAACAGGGTCTGGCATGGTTAAAAATAAATGAGTTTGATAGTGAGGGTTCTGTAGGAAGGACTGGAAAAGAGCGCTAGGAACAGTTGTGAGAGAGGAAACAAACAGGCACATACTGACTGTATTGATGATTTAGTTTTCAGTAGTGCCCAAAGGTGTTCACTATGCTTCTGCTCTGTGCAAGACTAAATCCATTGCCTCAGAAAAACATGAAGTTTGTTTAGAAATGGCAAGATTGATGGGGGACAACAGACATTCTTCAAGGGCAAAAAAATGGGAACCACATGAGATGGCCAGTGTAGAGGGTTAAGAGCCTGAGATGTGGTGCACTCTGAGGGTCTGAGCACAATAGGCAGCAGCCCAGGCCACTCCAGTCTTTGAAAGGTACCTTACTGTAGTGGTTTAAGTCTAGTTAACAACTAACCACCACACAGCTGCTCACTTACTCCTTCTTGTGCCCTACTCCCTTCCTCTCCTCTGCACCCCCAGAGGGATGGAGAGGAGAATAAGGGGAAAAATTAAAAAAAGAAAGAGAAAAGTCATGGGTTGAGACAAGAACAGTTCTGCACAGTACTGTGTTTAAGATTTAGTATGAGAATAATGGTATTAACACACTGATGTTTTAGCTAAGTAGTGCTTATCCTAAGTTAAGGGCTTTCCAGTTTCCCGTGCTCTGCCAGTGAGGATGTGGGAGAAGCTGGGAGGACGCACAGCTGGGAGAGCTAAAGCCAGCTGACCAAAGGGATATTCCATACCAGAGGACATCATGCTCAGTATATAAAGCTGGGGGAAGAAGAAGGTGGGACATCCAGACTGATAGTATTTGTCTTTCCCATTAACTGTTACATGGAGCCCTGCTTTCCTGGTAATGGTGAACACCTGATTGCTGATGTAAAGTGGTGAATGAATTCCTTGTTTGGCTTTGCTTGCCTGTGTGGCTTTTGAATTACCTATTAAACTGTCTTTATCTCAATCCACAAGCTTTCTCACTTGTATTTTTCCAAGTCTCCTCCCAGTCCCACTCAGGGAGAGTGAGTGAGTGGCTCTTGTGAGGCTTAGTTCCCAGCTGGGGTTAAGCCACAACACTTGCACATCAGGACTGTTTGTGAATCAGGAATCTTAACATTGACAAGGATGCCAGTCAATGAGGACATTATAATTGGAGATCAGGTTGGGAAGGGGGACTTAAACATGAGGACAAGTGCAGGTCTGTTAAATGGTGAGACGGGTGAGGTGTCCTGGTTTTGCTGGTGTAGAATCATCATCAATTTCCTATTCCAGAAAGGACCTAAAGCCAGGATGAGAGAAAACCAGGCAGCTGACCCAAGCTGGCCAACAGAAGTATTCCATACCATAAACTCAGTATAAATTGGAAAGTTTGCTGGGGATGATCTCTTCTCCAGATTTGCTGGAAATCAAAGCCAGAACAATACACTGATACAAGGCAGCTGTAAGATCAGAGTCAGATGTCTGTCTCTACAGTCACCAAAGGAACATAGGCATCCCTGGATGCTTGTCAGATACTGAAAGACTTTTGTTTTTATAAAGGACATGGTTCTAGAGCAAGAGAGAGTAAACAGATTTGCCTTTTTTTTTTTTTCCTTTTTTTTTTAATCCCTGTGTCTCAACTTTACTTTCTTGATGTTTGTTTTGGTTATTATGTTTTCTGAGGCATTTTAAATTAGTGTTTATTTCTTAAAGAGAGTGTCTGTGAATGGTCCAGAATCTCGTGTCCAAGGCCACAGAAAATAATATTTTAGTGAAAAGGAGTGGGAAAGTGAATTTTCTCTAAGGAGATACGTTTTTGAATGATTGTTTGTGTCCGCATCTAAGAGAAATTAGTATTTCTTATAGCAGTAGAGAGATGGTCATGAGGAAAAGGAAGCCATTATTAGTCATCAGTTATTATTTTAATATGTGTGCACCACTGTATGACTGGTGCCCCACAGGGAAAGACGATCATCTCTCTGCTTGAGGAGCCTACATTTTAAATTTAACAGTAGCGAGGGCTGCTCATGGCAGATGATTTGTTTTCATCATTCAGTGCTCTGCCTCAGCTTTTTAGCTGAATCCCATTTTAATTCCCCATCCTCAACAGAGGGAGCCTGCACCAAGCAGGAGTGTTGAGATTGGATTCTCTTCTCCTCAATGGCCACCATCTCTAGAGGGTCTCACCATTCTGCTCCCAAGGCCTATTCTTCTGTTTACTGTGACCATTGTACTTTTGCTGGAGCTGTGGGGCTTGCAGCACTTGACATCCAGCATTTAATTGCTTGGAGTGTGCAGCTCATGGCCAGCGCATGGACTGAGTTTATAACTTTGTGTGCTTTGTATTACTATTAATACTTAGTTTTTATGGTTACTTTATCTGTTTCCATTTCACCCCACAGGCCTCCTTTCCTTTTCCCAGTTCCCCTTCTTAGGATAGTGCTGGGGACTGTTGTGTGATAGAACAGCTGACTGAACAGAGAGATGAGGTCACAGGGCAGAAGGTAGAAGTATTTAGCAAGGTCATGTGGCATGGTCATAATAGCAGCAGAGGAAGGTTCCCAGCAGAGATGGAGATGGAGGGGGTAAGATGAGCTTTGACAGGTTGATAAAGAGCCTATGACCTTTGCTGTGCTTGTGGAGGTTATCAGGGATTCCAGTCTAGAGGATGATGAGAGATAAAGGAGTACAGGGAGATGGTTGGAAATCCTCATTAAATAAGATACTGCAACATCTGCAGTTGGTATTCTGAAATCTGAGTGGAAAGATTAGACTGTTGTATCTAAGCCTACAAGGTCTTTCACTGTTGGTGCTTCCATCCTTTGGTATGGCAAATACTTTAGTCTTGATGCACAATGTTCATGTCAGTATTGCAGATCTTTGGCTAAATGAGTTAGTAATTTTCCTGTCTTAGAAATGGGGAAATAAATACCCTAATAAATTTGGTGGCTTGCCTAATACTACTGAGTTACTTCATGGCTATACTTTGGATGTTTTGATCAGTGGTGCTGTGTGAGACTGCAGTCTCCTTTCTTAAATTGGTTGTATTAAGTATTACAGCAAAGAGTCAGAAAAAGCAGGGGGACAATCTTCCAAAGAGGCACGATATCAGTGTTTACCTTGCTGCTGGTGTTTCACCGCTCTGCAAGTCAGCAGTTGCTGCTGAGCTCAGAGTTGAGTGAGAGCCAGCAAGAGGCTGCTCTGCACCACTGCACTTGTGGGGTGCCTCAGGAGGGAGCCCTGTGCCAGCCCTCCAGCCCTCCAGCATGCGGTCTGTCCCCATGCTCTCCTTGGCTTGTGTGTCACTCATGGCTGGCCCCTACGCTTGATCACACTGGCTTGTCTGTCTAAATGGCACATTTCTCATGGTGGTCCTTCAGTGTAATCCTTAGTTTGCACTCTGAGGAAATTTCTGCTTGCCATGGAAAAGTATAAACCTCTGGAACTGATCTTACTCCACCAATATTGAAGGGGAATTTTGCCACAAATTTTGAACTGAACTGAGCTGTGTACCTGAACAGGATGTGTATTATTGTTGTGTATTATTGTTGTTCTTCTACCCGATTCGGGGGCCACTGGCTGATGAATGGAGGCACGAACCCCAATTGCCATATATTAATGAGATTCCAGAAATGCAGAGAGCAGACAACCTCAGAAGTCATCCCAGAAGTTCTTCATTGCTGCGTTGTAGAATCCTTTGCATTACAGAGTCACAGAGTCCCACTTACAGAAGTCCCAGAAGCCCTGAATAGACAAAGCAGCTAACAGAAGTCCCAAGCATATCCCTCGCAGCATCCCTATACCGAAGCCCTAGCCAGAAGAAGTAGCTAACAAACAGAAGCAGAAATCCCCAGCAGCCCTAACTGAAGATAACGGCTGGTTTTGTAGTCTTTGTGATCAATCCCTTAACCAGTAAAATCCAGCCACAAATACAAGCTAAAATCTTTTCTCAATAAGAAAGGAGGTGGCTTCTGCAGCATGTTCTAATCAGAGGGTGCCAATGTGAGGATGTTGTTCTTGGCACACAAGAAATGTTACTGTTTTGCTCTACGCAGCATGCTAAGGAATTGGTCAGCTAAGGAATTGTGCACTCTGCACGCATCCAGCAGCTGCCCTCTGAGTGGCTGCAATATATGCAGTTGCATCTCATGAGGCTTCCCTCTTCTCACTTCTGGAATACTTCTCACTAACTGAATTCTCCTTGGTAGTTCTGTTCTAAGACACTTGACTTTTGCAAGTGATGATAAATGCAGTAAATTTTGCTTGCTGATAGAGACATGTTGATTTACTCAGGAAAAACGTCTGAAGCATTTGGAATAAATTCAGGTGGGTGAAGTTATGACTTGGTAATTTAGTTTGGGTTTGAAACCAAAGGGCCATGAGATAAGAACTGTGTAAACTAATGGTCTGCTGACTGTTGGAGTGTTAGGGCTGGTAGCGTCAGAGGACAGGGTTACTGGTGAGTGATGATGATACTCTGCTGTCTCATAGGTACTCTTTCCATTCTTTAATCCAGCTGCTGGCATGTCTTCTTGAAAATATGCAAGAATGTGAAACATCAGCTCACTGGGTAGGGGAGGGAAAGCTATCGGCAAAAAGAAGTTCTTAGTGAGTTATGACAGGAATTTCTAGTTTGAGAGAATCAACAAAATGCTTTTCAATCCTGCACTTTGAGAATGAGGTAGTTGCCACTCTTGTCTAAGGATGTGAATTTTCTGAGTGTCAGAGGTGGCCCATGTCTTGGGAAATGGCTAAGCACAGACACAGACATGCAGGAGGACAGTGGTGATCCTGGTTAAATGGGATAAAATTGACTGTGTGGGCCAGCACAGAATTCCTGCAAGGTATTGAGACAGCTGTCTGAAATTTTCTAAATAAAATGACTAAAATGCTTTCTTCTTGGCTTGGGGATAATTTCTGTGTCCAGAGCTGCACTGGTAAAGATGTACCAATATACCTGTATTTCTAACTTGTACTATGTTGGTTTTACACATTTCTGCAGCAGACCTTTTTTCTATACTGAAAGGAAAATTAATTTTAAAGTATACTAAATCTGCATGCCTTGTTTACATGGAGTAGAAAATGTTTGATTTTTGTGGATCAGCCACAAAAGAATTTCATGTGTTTGTTTTGTGGGTGGGCAGCCATACTTTAATTCTGTGCAATGAATCACTGAAGCTTCTTGAGGTCATGTTGCATTGCATGGGAGACCGTATGTTTAACCAGTGCTGTCTATACTGAGCAACTTCTGTTTTATTTTTAAACCAAGTTAGTTTCTTGCAATTAATTTAGCTGATGGTAACATTTTTTGCTCAAGTTAATACTAATTATGTCAGGATATGGTAGCAGAGGAGAAAAATGCACCATTCTTCCTAATTAAATCAGGCTTTATTTTAAAGCAAATTTCCCTAGATTAAGAAATTGTGGGGGTTTTTTTGTTCCCCCTCTCCCCCCCCCCAGCAGTTATTGCAGATTTCTGTAACAGGGTTCTTTACTGCAATTAATTTAGCTGATGGTAACATTTTTTGCTCAAGTTAATACTAATTATATCAGGATATGGTAGCAGAGGAGAAAAAATGCACCTTTCTTCCTAATTAAATCAGGTCTTATTTTAAAGCAAATTTCCCTAGATTAAGAAATTGTGGTGGGGTTTTGGGTTTTTTGTTTGGTTGGTTTTTTGTTGTTTTTTTTTCCCCCTTCAGCAGTTATCGCAGATTTCTGTAACAGGGTTCTTTACTGCACCATGTGAGGACAGACCCTCAGCAGAGCCCACAGTTTCATGATAGACCGCCAGCAGCGGAGACCCCTTGCATTGTCCCCTGCTTGTTGCTGCTGGCGGACGAGCTCTCTCCTGCCCGCACGTCTCCTCCTAGGACCGGACTCGCGCACACATTTGCAGGACAGCCGTGTTTGAAATTGTCTGACCGGAGGCTGGAGTCGCGTGTCGCTGGTGGGCTTGCAGGTGACCCCTTCTCGGCAGGAATTAATTGTTTGCTGCTAGATGTGGAAGACGGAGTCGGGTGGGAAGGTGTCTCCCCTGCTCCTCTTGAGGCGAAAGGGAGAAGCAAGGCTCCCGTCTATTGAGCTGTGGACTCCTGGTACGTGGTGGTGCCTTCAGTGGCGACCCTGTAGTTCCTTGCAGTTTATCCGGGGTGGGTCTGGCCGGGCCTCCCGTCACGCCGCGGGCAGAGGGAGAAACTCGTACAAGTGGGAGCGCCGGTGCCGCCGGCGAGGACGGACAACGCTGTCAGTTCTCTCCACACCGTAGCCTTTTTCGAGAGGGCTTCCTGCCTTCCTCCCAATCTCGAATACCTGGCCGCCTCAGGCAAACGCCGCCGGCCCAGAGCGACCCCGATGCTGCTGGGCCCGCGCCGCCTGCCTCGGCGAGGGCCCTGCGCTACGCTGCCGGGTGGGCGCTGGCGGACCCGTGGGGCGACACGTCCGAGCAGCTGACAGCGGCGGGTGCCCCCTGAGGGTGGCCGCAGGCCAGGTTGCCCGCGGCCTGCCGTGAGCAGCGCCGCCCGCGCCGCCGCCCTCCCCCACCGCCGGCGGCCCTCCCTTCCGCGGCTTCTCCCGTCTCGGCTGGCCCAGCCCACGTTTTCCCTCTCTCCCCTCCCTCCCTGGTCATGTGTCGCCTTTTTTGTTTGCAGTGGAAACAATTTCTCGCTCTTCGGCTCGCAGCGAGGCGGACTGCTGCCCGTCGGGAGCGCGGGGCGGGCAGGGGGCGGGCAGCAGCCAGGCCCCATGCTGGCGACTGTGCCTCCTGAGCCAGGACCCCCGCGGCACCCTCGGGGCTCGGGCTGAGGTGGGGGGTGCGAGATGCCCGGCTCCGTCAGATGAAAGTTTGCGCCACAACCATGAAGGGACCGCGGTGAAGCCGCCGCCGCCGCCCCCCTTTCCCCGCCAGGTAAGTTGTTGTTTGCGGGGATTGCGCAAGGCTTCGGCGGGTCCGCCTGGGCTGCCGTGCGGGCCCGTCCGGCTCGGCATGGCTCGCCCGCCGCGGGCCCCGCGGCCGCGACGCACCACAACTTGGCCAGGAGTTGGTGCGTGGCAGCGGCGCGCGCCGTCGTGTCCCCCCCGAGCCCTACCGACGGCGCCGCGGGGCCGAGCCACGGGGGCCGCCTCCAGCCCGACGTGGTTCCGTCGCGGGGGTCCGGGAGCTGCTAGGGCAAAGACTTTTGAATATGCAGACACACTGACACACACATATGTATAAAACAGAGGCAGAAAGAGGCGCCGCCGGGTGCGCGCGTTAGGGCCGCGAGCGGCGGGGCGGGCACGGGGAGAAGTTGCGTTCCCGGCGCGGCGGGGCCGGCGCGGGCCGGTGACATCTGGCCGGCATTGGAGGTATGCGCGTCGCTGGCCGCCCTCGCCCGCCCGGCCAGGGCAGCCCTAGTCTCCTAGCAACGCCATTGATTGGCTGCGGTGGCGGCCAATGGGCGCTCGTTCCCTTCCTTCCCTCACACACCCACCCCGCCGCACGACAAGTACGGTGGGAGCGCGACGCGGGGGGGCCGGCCCGGGGCCGCTTCTTCTCCTGCCGGCCCGCGGGCTCGGGGGCTCGGGCAGGCGGCTGGCTGGCTGGCTGGCTAGCTAGCTAGCTAGCTAGCTGAGTAGGTACCTGGTGGAGTACCCGTAATTAGCACTGCATTAAAATTTTTCGCTCAACTGCGGGCTCTCATGTGACCGGCACTCCTTTGTCTGACGGCGGGGCGCCGCGGCACCCGCCACGGGCCTCGGTAGCAACCCCCCTACACATCTTCCTGGCGCAGGCACGGCCGGGCCCCGCTGCCGCTGGGGGCGGCTCTGGGTGCCTCGCCCGCCCGCGGCGGCCATGCTGGGAACGACTCCGTCCGGGCTCTGCCGGGCCGTCCTGCAGACGCCGGTGGCCGGCCCGAGGGGGCTCGGCAGGGCCGCGGCTGCCCGGTCACCCTCGGCACCCGTGAGGACCGCCGTCTGGAGAGGGGGAAAAAAAAGAAAGGAAGGAAAAAGAGATGGTATGGTATGGCCCTTTGGGAGGATACTGGCAAATAAGCAAATTAAACAGAAAGAGAGCAGCATGTTGTCATAGCAACAGTGCAATTAAATTACTTTACTGTCAGCCATCATATAATTTTCCTGTTTAAAAGCTCATGGGACATAACTTCCATTTGGAGTCAAAGTTGAGCGTGCGGCATAGCATAGGCACTACTGGTGCCAGTGCCCCTAGACGCCAGCGATACTCGTGTTTACCTTCTGGCTGTACTGGACGTTGTTTTGAAAGCTAGGAAGTGGGACCTACATAAGTTTGGTCTCTTGGTGTTTATACCTGCCTCGGTATTTTTATCTCCTCCAGATACTTGTGTAAAACCACACGTTTGCTGAGCTTCTTGGGCGATTGTGTATTATTGGGCTTTTATGCATAAAGTTCTGTATGTTTCTTTAGCTACTTTTGTATAAAGTGCTTCTAGAAAAGGCCTGAGAAACTTTACTTTTTCATTTCTGCCGTTTTATAACAACTAATATTAAGTACATAATTTCTCTTCCACAGAATAGTCAGGTAGTTTTTTTTTTTTTTCCTGTAGATGGGTGGTTCATTTTGGTTTTATTTGCAGATTTTTGGCCCTTTATTTATTGCATTGACTATGTGATTGTATGTCTTCTGGAAGCTGCTGAGGATACATTTTGGATACAGGGAATCATTTTTGCAGGAGGCTTTTTGGTTTTAAATTTTGTTATTCACTCTTAAAATGTTTGTTTCATTGCTCTTCACATCTCCAGACCTAAATCTTGGCAGTTTCACTGCATGGAGAAGCTAAGGAGCCCCTCTTCTGCTTCTGAAGTAGAATCATTGGGTTCCTGTCAGTTTCCCTTGAGTTAGGCAGGTGCCCAACTTCACTCAGCTTCTGAGAGGCTCAGGTCCCTCCCAAATATTACCCCTTGCAGGTGTCCCCCTCCCCCACTCAAGACCTGCTAGTGCAGTATCATCAGCATCTCCACATCTCTTACGCCACTGTCGAGCATCACAGCAGCCTTTCTGACGGTTTTCTACCATGTTTGAAATACCATTGAGTTTACATTATGATCATCTGTTTACATACATCTTTAAAGTGCTGTATTCCTCTGGCATTTGTTTCCTTGTGCCTTGGCCCTGGTCCCAAAACTACCGTGCATTGCTTTCCTTCTTCACTTCTCTCACCCTTGCTGTTTTTGAAGTTCTGCTGTCATTCCTGAGGTTTTTTACAGATGTGACTATAGTCAGATTGGCCTCTCAGCCTTTAGCTAGAATGACTTTAATCACAGTGCTGTTGTATTCTGCTCAAAAGGGAAACAGCTGAACTTAATCTGAAGCAACTGGCCTAAGCCCCTTTATTAATTTATTTATTTTTAGTTCATATGCTTATTAAAGTAATATAATCAAGTATTGAATGATTTGATACCCATATTCATTATTAAAGGGACATATCTCTAGGATTTCCTTTGTGTGAAGCTTCCTGTGCACACAGAACCAAGGTGTATTTGGATTATTTTCTTATTCCATCGACTGAAATTTCTTCCCTTGCCCACACTTTAGATTTCAGCAGCTGTAGATGAGTGTTTACGTGTGTCATTTCTAATATACATGGCAAAAGACCTAGTGACCAGTTAGGGAGAAGCTGTTGAAATGTTATGCAGTGTATTTTTATGAGCTAACTTTTTTCTTTGTTGCTTTCTCCCCTTTCTTTGGATTCACTCTCCTAGGAGTTGCTGTCTAAATGGGTCCAGTCATGCCTCCAAGTAAGAAGCCGGAGGGCTCAGGAATCAGCGTTCCCAGTGGACTGAGCCAATGTTATCAAGATAGTGATTTATCAAAGGCACTTCATGATGATGAGGACCTAGATTTCTCTTTGCCTGCCATCAGATTAGATAAAGGGGCCATGGAAGATGAAGAACTAACTAATTTGAACTGGTTACATGAGAGCAAGAACTTGCTGAAAAGCTTTGGGGACTCAGTGTTAAGGAGTGTTAGCCCCGTTCAGGACATTGGTGATGACACGCCGCCGTCTCCTGCCCACTCTGACGTGCCCTATGATGCCAAGCAGAACCCCAACTGCAAACCTCCGTATTCCTTTAGCTGCCTCATATTTATGGCCATCGAGGACTCGCCAACCAAAAGACTGCCTGTAAAGGATATATACAACTGGATCTTGGAACACTTTCCGTATTTTGCAAATGCACCCACTGGATGGAAAAATTCTGTGAGACATAATCTGTCGTTGAATAAGTGTTTTAAGAAAGTGGACAAAGACAGGAGTCAGGTAAGTTTGGAAGTGTAGAAACCTATCTGACTCTGAAAATACTCACCCTCTAATCCCAGAATGTGTCCATAAAAGTGAAATGCAGCGTATGCAATGCTGTCCCTGATAACGTAGTTCATTAAAGTCAGAGAGGCAGTGTTTCTTTAGCATGGCTCATTCGGATTTTATTAAATTCATTGTCTAGACATCTATAAGAAAGTGCTCAATGTGTGTGTTTTTTCTTCTCCCCCCAGCTGGTGTCGTCATGCATAGTGGTTAAATATTGTTTTTAGTTATCATGCTGTGGTAATGGTTTCCAGCTATACTAGATGAATGTAATCATGTTATAAATAGGCTGCTTGCTGTTCTTGGCTTATACAGATGTATAGTGAAACGGTATGCCTTACGTAAGAGTCGCTTTTCCTTGGTCTGTGCTGTAATTTGAAAATAACTTTTTCTTTCGCTGAACAGAATTAGTTCTGAAATTCAGTGATGAAGCTTTATTCCATTTCAGGCAGTTTTTTTCAGAAATTCTTCAAAGAGAGCAGGTAGTCTGGCATGAAAAGTGGAAGTTACCATTCACCAAAATTTCAGTCCTTCTTTCCCTGGGGCTTCTGTAGCCTCTGAGACTGGTGCAGTGGCAGAAGACTGGGGAGCACATTTTTGCCCTTGGATCTCTGTTACCTCCTGGTTTCATTGCTGAATACTCAGCGGTGTTTGCAGGAAGAGGCTGTGTGCAAGGGTATGCCAAAGCAAGCTGAACAATGGAGGCAGTCCTTCACTTAGTAGCCTTCTACTACCTTGGCCTGCCTAGGGGCAGGTATCAGTTTCCAAAGGGGACCATCTCAAGAAAGTGCCCTGGATTAATCTTTGGCAAAGTCTGAGTATATTGATAAAAATACCAGCTTGCAGATTAATTTCACAGGCTTTCTCACAGTGAAATAAATAGCAAGTAAAATCACATCACTGATCGTTTGTCTTAAAAATGGCTGAACATCAGAAAGTGGACACTTTCTCCTGGCAGAAACAGTAGATGCATGCAACTTTTGTATTTCAGTGAAGTAAATGCTGTGATTGTCTTGTTACTGGTTAGCCTGAAACTAGACTTCTGTTGGTGGTGCTGTTCTCCCTGTTTTGTGTGCGATTCAACTCTTAAGTGCTGTGGAATAGGAGCTCAAGTAACTCTAGAAATACATTGCTCTAAACTAGCAACTTTTCATGTTTAGATTACTTAACTTTATTTTCTATCGTTTTTTAAATCATCAGCACTTTTCTCTTAAAAAAATCAAGATGCTATTCCCTGGAATCCACTGTCTGTGTGTTGCTGATCACATGTTATATGTTGGGGTTTTTTTATCCATTGGTTTGCTGTAAAAGAATGTATGTGAGCTTAAAAAAAAGCATTCCTGAACCAGATCTATTTTTGTGTAAACCAGTCTTAAATTCCTGTTTGGAAATGAGGCTATAATAACAAGTGCCACATCAGACTTTTATGATCCTGTCCCAGGATCATAAGAAACCTGGCCATAAGAAACCTTCACACAGTACATGTAAAAAAAAAAAAAACAAATATTGTAACTGACAAGGCATATGTTTATCATTGCCATTGGTGTTTCTGGTCCTTCTTCCTCTGTTTACAAGTTGACTGTTTAGATTACAGCTTCCTTCCTGTAAGGAACTTGTCTTCATGTCTATCTGTCAGATATCTGACAGTCTGCTGAGCTCATATGAACAATACCACAATGTGCTGCTGTTCTACAGGGAAGTGGCAGAGCACAATGCATGACTAGTCACCTATGCCTCGAATTTGTGATTAGAGCCATGGTTACATAGCCAGACTACAAAGTGGGGTGGAAGACCTTGCCTGTATGAATAACAAGGTGGGGTTTTATTCATTCTTAGAAATTCCTAGGTTCTGAGAAAGCATCTCCAGGAGATGGAGGAAATTCTAATAACTGCAGGTAGCTGGCATTAAGGTGAATGAGGTGAGAATCTCAAATGTAAAATGTGCCAAGGGCAGGTTGTTTACATCCTCTGCTGGGTTTTTCTCATGTCCTGGCCGATGGCTGTGGCAGACAGGGTCCTGAGCACAGAACTGGTGCACAGTCAATAGTTGCTGGATCAGGTGCTTGAAAGCTAATTGTGAACTTGGAAAGCAGTGAGCGTCAGCTGCTGGCTGTGAAAATAAGCCCTTGTGTGCGCACATGCACACTTGGTGTTGATTTGAGTACCTTGCAGCAAGCATCTCTGCTGTTTGGAGGGAAGGTGTGTAAAGGATTCTCTAGTTTTGGGCTGGGGTTTGGTACAGGGGGAGATGGGACTCTCTTGTATAAGGAATCATTTCATGCTACTTCTCCTTTGCAGCCAGATTCTGTAAATTACAGGTTTAAAGTCTGCCTGTCTTAATGCTTTTATGTGGAAAAAAAAAGCATTTAGCAATTTGCATGTTATAAAATGCTAACAAGATAGGCTCTGAAATGTGTACAGTTTGGGGAGAAGGAGTTAATCAGTGCTCGAATTGCAGGCATTTGCCAGTTGATATGCATTGACACACTGAAAAGCTAGATGCTTTTCCTCTCAAGTTATGCTCTCCAGTGTTTGTGTAGCCTTTCAGTAATTGTTTATCTAAAAAAAAGTTCTGCTGAACACTTAATTTTTTTTGTTCCCTCTGCATAGTATTTTTCTCAGTCTTAGGTTCCACAAATTTATATTCATGTTGCTAAATATGTCTTTAATAGCATGCAGCTTTTTCTGCCTGCATACAAATGCTTGTATTTCCTGATGTGAGATCCTTGTAACAGAGGTGGGGAGTAGCGGGCAAAAGACTTACAGGCTGCAACACTTTGTTTTTGACTTGCCCTGTCCTGGTGCTTTTAGGTCTAGTGTGGAATGCCAGGAAAAGACATTTTTCTTCTTCGATTTGTTTATGTGTTGCTGCTATTCCATTTCATCTGCAGTGCCATCAGGCTTACCTGGCAGTCTGACAGAGTGACTATTCATGAAACTTCCCGATGAGGCTGGGTGGAGACCGAGAGCCAGGCTGAAGAAGGAAAAATGCTGAGTGCTTGATTGTACAAACCTCTTTGCGTTGAGCTCAGCAGTTTAATAATAGTTGGCCAGAGTATGAAGTATCACATGATGGGAAGTAGATGAGGAGTTCCCTGGCTTTGTTTATACTGCCAGACCTGTGAATTCAGTCATTCAGATTAATCCTATTGTGAATGTACAGATCTAAATGTCCTCTAGTGTGTGTCCCATTTAGTGCAGCCTGTTAGCCCATGACTACCCTGACTTCCCTACCATCTGGTCCTTGGCTATAGAGAGGAATTTTTCTTGTATATGTGTCTCCATAGCAACAAGTTTGCAGTTGATATGGAAAGTAAGCAGTTGCCCTAGCAACGGAGTTACTGATGTGGCAGCTCCTCTGCTTGCAGGGAAAGGGCTAAGCTAGTTCAGACACATTATGTAGGTTTGCTGTAATTATAGCTGTGCCCACTAGTGCTGCTCTAGCTAAGGGTCTGTCAAAAATTTTTGTTACAAACCCTATTTTTTTTCCTCTCTCAAATATCTGTTTTATTCTTGTAGGGATTTCTGCTTTGAACAGAGGCTGGTAGGGTTGTATTTCCAGGGCATGTGGTATGTCTGTGCCTTTTATGAATGCAAACTTTCTCAATCATTGCTATCAAAAGAGGGGAACGGATGTTTAACCTCATTGGCTTCTTTGCATTTTTTTTTTTTTGTTTCTGTGAACAGCCCACGGTTATAAAGGTTGGGGCTCTTATCCCATGCTTGTTTGCACTGTTTTGTCATCTTTTCCCCAGTCTGTGCTTCTTCAGGCATCCATCCTATCAAGACAGTTCCTCTTTGTGTCTGTACTGTATTGTCTGAGATAGGGAAATGCACACGTGCTCCTGGCTGCCTGCATGCTGAAGAAATTAAGGTCTCTTAAAGGGTTGTTTGGCACTCTTTCTGAGGGACATCTTAGTAAAAATCTTAATAAAAAAAGGAATACGTTAATGGAGATAGGAGAAGAAAATTCTCCTTGCTTGATATAGAAGTTATTCTTAGAAGTACATGGTCCATAACTGGGTCATGGGGATCCAGCCAGGCTCCTCCTCCGTCTGGAGCAAGCTCTGAGATCTGAGGACTCCCGAATGGTCCTTGGGCGCTGCAAGAGCTGACAACCAACTTGTCCTTATCTAAGGCATTGACTCTACTGAGTGCTCTGCCAGGGCATCAGACAAGAGCTGTGGGGAACTCTGTGCACAGGAGAATTTTCACTAGTCCCCCCTGCCAGCATCTTTCCTCTAATGTGACAATGTCTGGGCTTGCAATAGGTAAAACCCTGCAGAAAGTGAGAGGAAAAGGAACCTGCTTGTTCTTGGCTTATACACAAAGGCAAGGGACCAGGGATCTTGTCCTCCTTTTTTTAACATTAGTATTCAAGAAGATCTGTGGAAGATGGTTGGCACTCTTGAGGACAGAAATTACCTCCTCCATTTTTAATATTGTTATCACCTAGACTGACCCAAATAACAGAAGCATCAAAATGTCACTGCATTTACAGCATCTGGTGAAGCTAAAGTGTAAAACAAACAACAAACCAACAAACCAGACAAACCCACAGCATAACAAACCTTCAGATTCATGTTAAAAGTTTCAGATGATGTTGAGTCCATTAATAAAATACTGTCCTAAATACACTTGTCCAACTGTTAATTTCCCAAATTGTTAAAAGAAGATGTTGTGGTTTTAAGCTGAAATACTTCTAGTTTAACTTGAAATCCATTTTCTTACACTCCAGTCTGTCATACTACGAAGCTCGCTAGCATGAGAATTTTTCATCTTTAATTGGTAGAGAAATGAAATTAATCTCATTCCAGAGCAATCATAAAAGTCTCTAGACATAGGCTGTAATGTGGAGTTTCCAGATATCAGACAGTTTATGGAGAGTTTTTCTTGAACCCTTTCAGTTTTGTTTTTGAAGTGGAAACCCAAGACTTATACAGAATAAATAATAGATTTCTTAAAGCTGTGTGTGGGGAAAAAAAAGCACACTTCCATTTCACTGGCTTCCAGCTGGCTGAGTTTGCATGAGAGCTTACTCTTTGCAGTGAAGTCTGCCTGTATTAACTGGTTTAAAGCTCTACAAAGCATCGTCATTTCTTTTTAAGTCACGATGGCAATATCCAGGAGTCCTCTGAACATTAAATTTCAGGAATTTATGTTGTCTTGCTCTTGGTTAAGATAGCCTGTGGGCAGGTGCCCTGCACATTGACAGGCTATTAACCTACCAAGGGGGATTGACTACTTAGGTTAAACAAACTAGAGTAACTGATGATGTCTGTGCTCCACAGCAAAGGTGATACAAAATCTCTTAAGCAGCACTGAAAGAGCCCAGACAGGAAAGCCTGGAGTAAGCCACTCTTTAGCCATTGGGGTTAGGTGGTCACAACTACAAGGTAAAGGTTAGGATGAAATGAGAAGTTGAAATACAGTCAGAGACTTTCTTCTGCTGGAGACCTTTCTTTTGGTTTTCCTCTAGAAACATAGTTGTTCAAGTGTCCTGTGTTAGCAGCTCTTGGTGGGGTTTTTCATCTGATTTAAAGTGATCAAAGTTTGGCCTACCACCACCAGGCATGGTCCCTGCCCAACCTGGCTGCCTGTTGCTTTTGATGGGGGATTGAACTGGCTGTATTGCCAGCCCCTCTCAAGCTCATACTGGCGTATGTGTCACCACATGATGAGCAGGCTGAAAACTATTTGTGTTTACTTTAATTTGGTTTATTTTTCAGTGAGTGAATGTAGTTGAATTCATTTTCATCTCCCTGCTTAGCTTATCATCACCATGGTCAGCCAAGCACCAGTGTCAGCACGGGTCATGGGCTCAGGTGTGTTTAATTTGGCATGAAACCATGCCCATGGCTTTCAGCCAGCTGTGAGGTGACCTGGCAGCAGCAGAAGATGGTGAAGGGAAGATACTTTTACCTTCAAGAACAGGCTATGGTTAAATCAGTGGCACTGCTTG
Source organism: Indicator indicator (assembly GCF_027791375.1). Lineage (NCBI taxonomy): Eukaryota > Metazoa > Chordata > Aves > Piciformes > Indicatoridae > Indicator > Indicator indicator. Next base: position 214,363 of record NW_026539191.1, read on the forward strand.
TGTGTTCAGTCAGATGTGTGCTTGGTGCTAGACTGGGCCCATACAACGTGGGTGAAACAATTCTCAGAAACCTGCGAGGTGTTTGTGCCCATATGGGTGCATGTTTTCTCAGCTTTGCAAGGCTGGTTTCTTTTTGTTGCCCACAAGTCTTAATATTGGCTCTGAGTGGAGTGGTGGTGTAGATCCTCTGAAAGGCTATTACAAAGAGGGAAGGATATTTGTAATGTCAGTTGTCAGGCTTTTCTATGCAGCTGTCTTTATGTCCCCATCACCACCTAGGTTTCTTCCTGATTATTGGAGAGCTAATGAACTGCTGTTGTCCCTGCCAGCAAATGAAGCATGGATCCCTGGGCGGTGCTTTGGTTTGAGCATAGGAGGCCTCGCTGATGATGGGGCTGGAGTACATATGTACACAGGAGCACTTTACGTGCCCGCTGACGAAAGCAGGGGGTCGTCATGAAACCCCCATAGCAGTAAGCAAGACATGTCACTGAGCACCATGCATGCCATGGCAGCTGTGCTACCTCCAGTTGTGGATGAACGTCGGAGGTGAACTGGGCTTACTGGTCTGGCCAAGCACTCACTCTTCTGTCTTGCACTTCTGCTCTTCAACAAAGCATCAAAGAATCCATTTCCATTACAAAATATTTTTCCCTTAGACTTCCTCCTTCCTTTCCTAAAAGGGAAGTGAAATGTTGTACATGGGCTGAAACAAATATTAAATTGTGCAGTGTGGCTTCCTTTCTTGGGTGAAGATCTTGTGAGAAAAACATTTAAAAAACTGAGCAGTTGAAAATACTCTTCACGCAGCCTGAAGTAGCCTATTGGATGCTGGAGAAGCTTCCTTTTCTTGCTTGTTTCAGGCAGTTGCTGTGTCCCACTTGCTGACCCAGGCAGCAACGTTGGCTCATTCCTGCAGCATCTCTGGTTCCTGGTAAAGGGATTGGAATGACTGACCCAGTGGGGTCTGAGAAACAATTGCCAGTCTGCTCAGACCTGCTTCTTCTGTGTTGCTTTCACCTAACTGCTGTGTCTTCATCATAAATCTAGTTAAAACAAATAAATGGTCAAGGGCAGCATAAGTTGGAATCCTTAGGGAAAAGGAACCCATTGTGGCACTTTTTAAAATTCAGTTTGTAGGTGTTTGTGTGTTGGTCAGTGATGGCTTAGCCTGTAGAAGTAATTGAGTTCTGTTGAAATTTCAAGACTGGGCAGACCATTTCTAGATGAGGTGGTGGTACAAGCACAGCACATAGCTATAACAAAGCAGTATGTTGTGACACAGTCTCATGAATACAGGTTTGCTTAAATAAACCCCCTGTGGCTGCCTCTGGTTAAGTTTTGCTCTGTAAGCATCTAGGGAAAGACTGCTGTGTGCTTAGATGTGTTTCTTAAGCTAATAGCGATTTCTCTCTATAGGTATTTGCTTTTATCTTTTGATTTATAACCTGGTATTTTGGACAAGTATATGTTAAGTCTCCTGTCTTCTAGGAGAACAGTTTGCTTTAATGAGATGCATGTGAATCTGGTTGGTTTTCTGGTATTTCTGGTTTAAATCAGTTTGTTGCTAAGTAGTTTAAGGATAAGGAGATTTTGATTTTTTTTTTCAGTAGTAGCGACTGGCTTGTTATGATTTAGCATTTAAGTTTGTTCTCAAGGACAAAACTGTTCAGTTTTGCTTCCTAACATTGATGAGAGGAGATGCCAAAATGGTTTGTCTGGCAGTGCTTAACTGGCAAGTAGCAATAAGACAGTTCATTCAGGTGCACTTACGAGTCCCTCTCCTTGATGCTTGCACTCTGATGTCTTTAAAGATAGAAAGGAAATCTGTATGTCTGCTTGAATGCTTGCATCAGTCTTGTGTATTGGTTTTTCTAATTTAATTCCTGTATCTGTTTTCCCTGGTTTGGAAGTATTCAAGCACAGAAGTAGTGTGGATGACTTCTGGGATACTCACAGCTCGACAATCTACCTCACCTGGGACACAGATGAGGAGGACAAGGGACACTTTCCTCAGCTGTGCTGCTTTTAGTGAGAGCTTCCTGAGATGTTTTTCCTTTCAGAAAAATTAGTGTCCAGGACTGAAGTTCACAGCCATTCTCACTTTTAATTACTTGAGGGAGTGCAGAGTGCCTTAGCTCTGCCATGCCATTGTGTCCATGATTCCTCTAAGCCTGCCTTCAGATCTTACTGATGAAGTGGATGGAGCTACTGAGATGCTCTGTAGTTGAGATACCCGCACCATGCTCATCACTGCTGTGGTGTCTGGTAATTTAGTACAGATTACTGCAGTGGCAATAAAACTGTGGTTATCTTTTCTGGAGAATAATCACATTTATAGCAGTCCAAATGCTGACAAGATTTATCTACTTCTTGGCAACTCAACTAGCATCCACGAAGTCTTAAATTTCTTACAGCTGTAAGTGATGCCAGACTCAATAATAAGTAAGATAAGCAACAGTAGAGAGGAAGAAGTGAAGTGACCTTCCTACATTGGCTTTTCTTTTTTTTTCTTCCCTCCTGAATTTTTGGCAGGTCACTACTGGCCTTTCTTGGTCTTGGATGTCACTTGCTTGCTTTCTTCTGTTCTTCTACCAGTTTGGACTCCTGATTTCAGAAGAGCTGCATTTGATTTACTCTTGAGTAAACAACAGCAGAACTGGGCCTGAGAGCTGTGGAAATAGCAGTAAATAATGTCTCTGGATCTTACTCAATTATAAGAGTAATTTTGGAGACAGTATATTTTAATTTGTTAGTTGTGTTCTTCAAATTCTGTTCTGGGTGTTATGAAAAATTTGTTCTGCTAAATGTTGCAGGAATTTGTGGGAGGACTCCTTCCAAGGATCTGAAATGTGATTGAATTTTCCCTTGCTACAGTAGAAAAGAAACCAAATTGCTGCCCTCAGCCAGTGACTTAAGATACGAAGACACTGTCTGTGGCATGTTGAATTGCTGTGTTTTGTTGCAGTGGTGAGTGGTAGCAATTTACCACTAGCTGAGTAGTATCAAGATTTTGAAAGGCCAGTGTATCTTTCTGAAAGACAACTGTTCATAAGCAGAGGAGTAAACGTGCTTCGGGGAAGGGCATGGAAAAGTGTCTGTGACAGTATGTGGAGCAGAAACATACTGATGGAATTTTGAATAAGAGGAGCTAGTTGAATGCTGAATTCACATTCAAGCCAGGAGCAGAAAATCAGGTTCCTCTCCAGAGCTGTGTTCATGAGAGCCTACTGTGGAAGGGTACTCACTGAGACAAACAACTATTGTGGACTGTGGGTGTTAATGAAAGATTAGGGTTAGGTACTTGGATAGCTTATCACAAGCTTTCTTTTACATATTTTATCTTTTTTTTCTTACCCTTTGGGGTGATGAGTGGGAACACACCTCTCCTTAGGTTATGTGTGTTCCAGTGAAAATAGGGAAATTGGTCAAGAAATGCTCTAGTTTTAAATTATGTGGGTAAACATCAGTGTTAAGGTTAAGTGATACAGAATGTAATGAACACAGCAGTTTTGCAATTAGATCTGTTTTCTTTAAGTTGTTGGGGAAAACTAAATCATTCTTTCATGGTTCATCTTTATGAACAGCAACCTTGCCATGTGGTAAAAGCTGTATTTGTAAGATTCTCCTTAGTACCACTGACTTGCACTGGCTGTCTGCATGCAGCCTTATTCAGCTCTAGGATAGCACAGAAGCACTGTGCTTTCAAAGATCCTCACTGCTCCTGGGAGCTCTTTGAAGACTTTTGGAGAGGAATGTCTGACAGCTTGAAGAACTGCATGCTGCTGGCTCAGATGGAGCTACAATTAGACTTTGAGAGAAAATGATGCAGAGCTCATGTGTCAAAAGATATTTAGTTCTGCAGAAGCCCCCTTAGAGATTATATTTATGTATAAATTTAACTGGAAATAATGATATGATTCTTAACATAATTCTGTCCTTCTTGAAGTACCTTACGACTCAGGAGCAAGTCATAGAATCATTTAGGTTGGAACCGTTAACCAAATATTGCGAAGTCCTCCCCTAACCCATGTCCCTCAGCACCGCATCTATGCTAAATATTGCCAGGGATCGGGACTTAACTACTTCTCTGGGCAACCTTTTCCAATGCTTGACAACCCTTTTGTTTTGCTTCCTACTATCCAATCTAAATAGTGCAGGCTCATGCTGGAAGAAGTGCATGGTGTACATGGGAAATACAGGTTTTCAGTCTTTAGTTGGGAAAGGTGGGAAGTGAAGGAGTCAGGATGTGGCCACAGTGGCTGGGAATCAAATGCTGGTGCTTTTGGCATTGTGTGGTTTGTTTTGATGCAGTCAGGTGAACTTGTCCAAAAGACCTTTCCTGTTTTGGCAATTAACATACTTATTTTTACGTAGGTACCTCACTGTACTAAGTTACTTGGATTTTCTCTCTTTTACCTCATTCCTTGGTGCTTAGGGTCAAATATACAAACCTTACTGTTGTAAAGCAGAGTAGATTCGCTTTTTAGAATTTTATGTCAAGTTCTAATACTTTCTAGACTTTCGGCTGTGTGGCAGAGAAAGAGGGTGGGAACTGTCATGAAGACAAATTGTACAGAAGACTCAGTACAGTGCTAGCTCCCAGCCGTTGAGACAAATGTGATTTTATTGTTCAGGCTGCACCTCCTTTTTTTACTTTATTTTTGTATCTCTATCTACATGTATGTGTTTACAAGTACATTTTATGTATTAAAAGCATTGCATAGTCATACTGGTTTTTAAATCATCTGAACGTTTTTAGGGTAAAATGGGAGCAAGGTAGTATGAGTTTGGGTTGTTACATAAAGCTTTCTATCTACTTGAATCTCTGTGCTAGAACAAAACCCTGTCCTAGTAGTACATCTCCTTGAAATTTTCTTAGGACAGACGTGTTCTGTTGCCACAACCGGTTACCAATTAGTCTAAACAGATCACTCTTTAAGAGTTTAACTAAGCTGACCAATCTATTGTTTTCTCTCCAAAACACACCAGCACTAAAATTTAGGCAAACACCTCCATGCTGGCTAATTATTTTTCTTTCAGATTTTGCTAAAACACCTGGAAGAAATCACTGTTTTTTGGACAACGCTGCTTTTGCTCTGAGGAATAAAGTTCCTTGTTCCTGGCTTAGCAAAAGCCCACTTGGATGTGTCATTTGGATGGCTTTTAGAGCTGAGTAATACTGAATTTGGAAAAGCAGAAATGTAATTATGACCCTTTCCATTAAGAGACAAGTTTTTCTGTCATTATTGTTTAAGAAGAAACACAAAATTTTCATTTAGAAAACTTTGATTTTAATTTGTAGCATTGAAATTGTAGGAGAGATGTTTGCTTTCTCATCATGTTTTTTCTGCTGACTAGGAAAAATAAATAGGAAAATGTCCTGCCCCCTAGCTAAAACACTTGCATTATTTTAGTTTTAAAGTAAACATGCTTATGAACTAACCACTTCTGCTAATTGCCATCTGCTTCTTCACCAGCACTTGAATCCCACTTACTCTCCAGTGTCTAGTATGCCAAAAATGCATTTGCTTAGGCTTGAGCTAATGGGACAAGAGGCCATATCTTAATTATGGTAGTATTATCCACTTCTGTGCCACATCAATTTTGATTGATTTTTCTCATAATTTATAGAACAGGGTACACAAACCTGTTGGATTTGCACTCTGAATCTTTAATCTAGACATTCATTAAAAAGAGGAATAATTTGCTTCATCAGTAAGCTTAGTTTTTTCCTCTTTTGACTGTTTATTCCTGTTGTTTGTCATCAGGCAAAACTATAAAATGGTTCCAGAGCTGTTTTAAGTCATGCTTTTCAGTCCATGCCATGTGTAGCCTCTGTCTTTTCATGCTGTGTACAGAAACAGGCTTTTGTTTGCAAAAGGAGGGAATTTTGTAATTGCCCAAATAAATTCTCTGTGTTTGTGTTGTGTGGCTTTTAAGTTGAACGAAGTAACGTTAGCATCTACAGGGACGTGTGTAATAATAGGATGGATATGGAGGGAGGGGTTAATTACAGAGAGACTTGGGCCTTAGAAGTTATGAAATTGGCTTAAAAATCATATTGTCTTTTAAAATTATGGGGGAGTGGTTGTACACCTTGTTTTAGAGCCTTTAAGTTCTTTGCAGGCTTTTCTGCAGAAGTGAAGACAGTTTGAAACATTTTGGTTTGTGTTCCCCTTCACCCCATGGTTTTGTATTATCTCATGGCTTTCTAGTAGTAGCACCTAGCATCCCAATATGCTAACAATTCTATGACTTTGCAATATTAAAGTCAGATTCTGGGGGTTACAAAAGAAGCTGCAATCTTACCAAGTTTCTTTCAAACTCTTTTGGTGTTTAGTATTTCCCTGCAGAGTCTTTTGCAAGGAAAACACATCAATTACAGAAATCCTCTACTGTGCAGTACAGATGTCAACATTTGTTGTCACAGGGTGCAACTATGAAGAAAAGAAGGACCCTTTGGAGGATGCCAGCTCTTTTCCATGGGCTGGCAATTTGGAGATGGTATATCTAGTTTCCTTTTGTGGGGCAGGTGATGGTGAATTTTCACACTAGTGGCATGTACAAGGGCTGGTTACTGTTTTTCAGCAGGATTTAGTACATTATGCAGCTCTGAAAGGTAAGATCTCTGCTGTCTTTTAAGTTTTTCATCATCAGTTTTGAGAAGGGTCTTCAGCAGTTTGGACCTCATTTTCTGGCTACTTATTTTTCTCTGTAAGAGAGTGTACACATTATTTTTGGTTGCTTTTCACTTTCAGGTATTAATTTCCTATTGCTTTTTTGTGTATGTTCCCCCTTAGTTCTCTCTTTTCTTACTTGCATCAGCTAGAAATCAAATCATTCATAAATGTCTCTGAGGAACATGTGGCAGGGACAGGTACTTTAAATCCTTGTTGCACTATGCTGAAAGTACATCTGCATTTTGAAAAAGAAAACTGTTGCAGGTCTTTTTGAAGCAAGGTTTTAATTTGTAAACCATCTGCTATTTTTGGTGTGTCAAATATGAAGGCTTCCTGTGTGAAACTGATAAGAGAAAAAGATCACAGGAGACCTGGAGCAGTGACTCAGGTCACAGCAGGCCTGTTTGCATGATACCTGTGTTATCAAAATAGCCTTGCTTTGGTATCCTTAAATGAAATTTTCTTTTCCTTTTGGTGGTAGATCTGTTCAAAAGCATACTTGATTGTGAATAATTTGGAGGAAAACAATTTTCTGTCCCTCTGAGAATATCTATACATCTTCTCTTCATTGTTACTTCCGAACTCTTCACAATTTCAACAACTGGTGTTCTGCAAGTTGTCAATTTTCAGTACTGGAGTCTGCTCAAACATGTTTTCTCCCTGTTTTCTTCCACTTCAAGCATGTTGAGTAAGATAAATTCAAACAGTGATGTTTAATCACTGAGCACTAATCACCCTTGTGCAATATTGATCATCAGCCTTTTTGTATATAATGGTCAGAATGAGTAATAGCTTGCTAGTAAACGCCAAGGAGTGGGAGAACATAGAAGCTGATACTACTTTACTAATTCCTAGCGGTTTCTAGGCTCCATCAAACAATGTTTTCTTCTCCTTTTCCTCTCCCGTGTGCCAAACTCTATGTCTTCCTTCATGTACTCCTGTTCAAGGCAAGCAGTAATTACTCCATTCTGTCACAGCATCCACAAGTGCCCCAATCCCTCTTAGGATGCTGGTACTGCTGAGATTTTGCACCATCTCGTTTTCCCAAGGAGCCTGTCACTTCTCCAGTACAGCACGCTCAAAACACACGCAGGCTTCCCCTGCAGCCCTCTTACATGGGGGCTGCCTGTGAACATTACATTTGAGAATAACTGCTTGTGAGGTAGTTCGGTTAAAAAGAGACCAGGGAAAACCCAAGCAGGCAGGGCTGCAGTGTGTGGGTTGAAAGCTTCCCCTTCCCCCCTCCCCATTTCCTCCCACTCTTTCCTTAACGGCTAAAAGAGGAGGGCTGTGCCTGAACTTGCTATTCTGAATAACCTCTGTACACAGCGACTGATGCTCACATCCTGTTTGCTACCAGCTTAGCCAAAAGAGCGCCCTGGAGAGTGACATTTCTGTTTCTCTTGGGTTTCTTTCAAGGAGTTAGCAGGCTGGCTCTCTGCTGCTGCCTCTGTCACATGCCTTTTGATTCTCTTCTGTGAATTTGAGAACACCTGCTTTTCCTTTGCTTTTTGTATGGAATAGCAAAATCATTTTGGAATTTGGAATTGCGTCTGGAAAAATGAAGTGGAGTTTGAACAGAGGAAGAATCTATATTGAGTCAGGATCTTTAAGTATCTAGACTTCGATTAATGCTCTGCTAACGCAGAACTAGTCTGCCTGGGAAGTAACATGAATAAACCTGTGAATCCTACTTTTGCCAAGCTGTAGGAAAAAGATCTAGATTTAAATAGCTGTTTTACTTTTAATCCACGCACACCAGTGAGTCAATATTTTAATTCTCTAAAGTAATAACTTTGCCATATTTGATAATCTGTCTGCACAGTTTCAAATCTGTTTTACTGGTGGAGGTGCTCAGGGAAGCTGAAACGCAGTATTAATTATCTGCTCTACAATGTACTTGATTGAGTGGCTCATGCTGCAAAAGGTCCCCATGCTAGCTTTGTTGCATCTACTGTCTTCAGCATTTTAGCAACTGCAAGCCACACAACCATGCTTGTATAAATGCAGGCATCTAAAAAACCTAAGGCAACAACAACAAAAAAAACCCTTAAACTGTCAATTCTATTTTTGAGATGCTGCATGGAAAAAATATTAAAGGGAATCTTCTTACAGTTTTAACAAATCTTGCTGTGAGTAAAACTTTGAAGGCTAAGCAAGTTCATCTTCTTGCTATTTTTACAAGCCTGTGCCTTTATAGTGAACTTAAGTAAAAATGGGAGGAAATGTAAGTACATCCAAATTAATTAATCTCACAATGAGAAGTGCCCATATTATTCCTTTTATCTTCACCTTGAGGATGAATTTGATGAGACTCAGCACCATAGGTTTCCTTCTCTTCCTGCCACTGCATCCTTCTGCTGAGGAGGACAATTTCTCATCTACTTCTCCCTCCCTGACCTTTGTGGTAGGATGCTTCCATGGGACTCAGCTCAGGCTCATATGTCAGGTGCCATACACCTGCAGGGAGGGAAAGAGGACTGTGCTTGCTGCCTATGCAGGAAGGGTGGGAGAACCCACTGTGCTTAAGCCTCATGTCATAGTGTCTCCTGTTTGTGGTTGTGGTAGTGCCATAGCCCTGTCTGTCTCCTGCCACTGGTGGGCTGGGGCATCTCACCAGCTGGAGCAAGAAGAGTCTTTGTGTGCTTTTGCACCGGTGGGCTGCAGGGTAGCTGCTGGAGAAGCTGAAAGTTAGAGTTGGGATTGGGAGAGGGTGCTTTTATAGTGACATGCAGTGTAGTTGGTGGAGGCAGGAAGGCAGCTTAGCACCCAACTCTGCATCTCTGCCTTGCAGCATTGAGGTCAAATCTTCCCTGTGCTGGAAGGCTCTGCGGCAATTGGGGTGTGTTTCTGCCTTTGAAGGGAAGGTTTTTTATGGCTGGCTTGCCAGAAAACACAGCAAGAGGTTAGTGCTGAAGGAAGTGGTACTCTTCCTGCACAGCTAGGCATGGCAGGGGCTTTCTACTCTCTGTCTGACCCTGTGTAGATCTCAAATGTTGTAGCTCTTTAATGGGATTTCTTGCTTGCTTTGTATTACAATGAAAACAAGGTGCCAAATCCCATAAGGTGAGGAAAGCCCTCTCCCACAGGTGCTGCCACTTTAGTCTCACCAGGATGATCTGTGTCTTAAGATGAGGGGCAAGTTGGTGGAGTGACTGGAGTTTGATCTGCACAGGATGGTGGTTCACTCTTGGAGCTAAACTGGTCTTGCCCTGGTTTGCCTTCATTGCAGAACCGTTGTTCTTCCTGACTAATTTAGGAGATGTTTCTCCAGAGCCTTGTGACATTACCTGGCATTTGGGAGGAAGGAGGATTGCTGTAGGCTACTCGAAGAGATACTGAGTTATGGTGAAGTCCCAGGTTTTTTGGTGTAAGTGAGGTTTGGACTTGTGACATTTGGGTTGTTGAAGCAACATTGTGCTGTGTGAACAAGGTGAAAGCTTCAAATGCAGTCAAGAAGTTGCCTTGTTTGGGGGGATGTTTGCAGCATGGGGGTTGTTTTGTTCTGCTTTCTGAGGAACCATGAGAAAGAGGAGAGGGAAAGAGAAATTATAGGAAAGACCAAGTATCTCTCAACTTACTGTAGAGATAGAGTATGTGTATGTAAATGACAGAAATAGATATTTGTATGTTGACAGATGTGCAGATAAAAGTGTATGTGATAGATGGGTTTTCTTCACTGTCTGCCTGCTGCAGGTGACAGGTGTTTGTTGAGGCTGCTGAGCAGGGCTCAGGGTGGAGTACAGCTTTGTTTCCTTAAAGAGCTCAGGGACACTCCACATCCAGGCATCCTCTCAAACCATTTATCCACCTGCCTTGTTTTCCCTGTCAATTCGGTGTGCAAACCAATGCCAGGAAAAACACTACATTAAATAAACAGTTATGGGGGAAATGATGCAAATTCATTATGTTTTGTCAGGCATTCTTTATTTCTATTTTTATTAGTCACTGCTAATGGATTTAGTGCAATCTACTTCCTCCCACCTGTCTATACTAGCTGTTAACCCTTTTCCCTGGAAATCCACTCACTGGCTAATTAAATTATTAATATACTAGTATCTGATGACCAGTGGGTGTCCCTCTACCATGAATGTAGCATGGTCTGGAGTGTCAGGATTTTTTTCCTTTTTGCCTTTGACTTTATAGGTAACCTTGAGCCTTGACTTAGATTCTTTTTTTATTCTTCTGTTTCTGTGTCTCCTAAATTTTGTTTTCAATAGAGTAAGGATAATTAGGCTTTCCATGTATACACAGAAATTCTATAGACTTAAACAGCATTATTAATGCTACTTGCTGCCTAATCTCCCTCAGCTATGCCATGTGACGGGCTGTCATGCTGACAGGCTTGTCTTCTGGGCTTTCTTGCCTTCCCAACCCAGTCTTCCCCTATGTCTGTTTGATCTTACACTTTGTTCCTCCCTAGCAGTGTCACAGCCTGTCTTCTTCAGCACCTGAACCTCCATCTAGCCTGGGGAGGCTTTGAGGAAGATCTGAGGTTGCTAGGCATGCTAGCATGAAATAGCATAGTACTACTTTACATAGGAGCCAGGCATTGTTTAAGAGTAGCTAATGACAGCACTTTCTTCATTTGCTTGCAGGATTTCCATATGGCAGCCTAATAGCTTTATTAGGGTGGTTTGCATATAAACAGGCTAAATATGGCTCTTGGAGTTGAGTGACATAATGCAACAATTCCTGAGCCTGTTGAAGGAATCATTTTATGATGAGGGCAGTGGAAAGCTGATGTGTAGCAGATCTACTGCCAGCCATAGGCAATAATATTGAGTGAGATTACCTGTACTAATGTACCTACAAGTGCTAATGCGTTGAAGGAGTGGGCCAGCTATGCCTACGGTGATATCTGGCAGTGGGTCACCATGACTGAAATAATGATAGAGAATCATTCTGGACCCAGTTGTAATGTGCCCCTTGTGGGATCAGGAGCCTGCGGTCTGGAGGCATACCTTGGGTTGGTAATCCTTGGCAGCAACACAGGCTTGCTGAGTGTCTAGGTCTTGCACTAGAAGGCATTTGTGGCTTCTCTGTACTCATGAGAGGGAGTGCAGAGGTAAAAAAATGCTTAGAAGTCCATGAATGCCTTCATTTGTGTAAAAACCAAACTGTCCACAGTTACTCCGGTGCTGTCTCTCAGCCATTGCCTTGAGATGGTAACCACTATTTCTTTGGTCTGCTTCTGTGAGGTAGACAAGGCCTGTGCCTGTGCCTCTGCTTATGGGGCACTCTATGGATTTTGCATGGCAGCCCACCTTTAAAGACACTGCTGAAGGGAGCAGGGCTCTTCACATAAAAGCACATAAAAGTCCAAAGCTATGAAGAAATTTTCTAATGTCTTGTGATGGTGAGACTTGAAATGCTTTAACACTTGAAGACCACTGAACACTGTGCATTTCAGAAGCACTTTCTTGGTGCTGCAGGATCTTGGACTGCATCTTGCCTGTGAAATAGTTGGTGTTTTTTGGCTAGATTACTGCAGGCTTTCCTTTTCTCCAGCTGTTACTTCACAGCACTGCTCTGGCTTCTTGATTACAGCCTAATTATTAGATATTATTTAGCATTGTTTATTTGCATCCTTGGCTTCCCATTTGGTTTGGGGTTTTTGATTTACTTCCATTTTGAAACTAAGTAGTCTTTTCCACTATAATCATACATGCAGATAATGTAGAAGATTTAGCAAGAATAGTTAGCATGGATTCACAAAGGGGAAATCATGCTTGACCAATCCAGTAGTGTTCTAGAATGGTGTAAGCATCTGTGTAGATAAGGGAAGAACAATGTGGATGTTGTCTGCCTCGACTTTGGCAAGGCTTTTGACCCTGTCTTCCATAACATCCTCATAGGTAAGCTTAAGAAGTATGGGTTAGATGAGGGGGCAGTGAGGTGGATTGAGAACTGGTTGAATGACAGAGTGCAAAGGGTTGTGAACAACAGTGCAGGGTCTAGTTGGAGGCCTGTGGCTAGTGGTGCTCTCCTGTGGTCAGTATTGGGTCTGGTCTTGTTCACCATCTTCATCAGTGACCTGGATGAAGGAGCAGAGTGTGCTCTCAGCAAGTTTGCTCATGACTCAAACTGGGAGGAGTAGCTGACACACCGGAAGGCTATGCTGCCATTCAGCAAGAGCTGGATGCGCTGTATGGAGAGTTGGACAGAGGTGAACCTCAAGAAATTCAACAAGAGCAAGTGTAGAGTTCTGCACCTGGGGAGGAATAACACCTTGCATCAGTACAGGTTAGGGGTTGACCTGTTGTAAAGGAGCTGTGCAGAGAAGGATGTGGTGGACAGATTCAACCATGAGCCCACAACATGCCCTCATGGCCAAGAAGGCCAACACTATTCTGGGGTAAACTAAGAAGAGTGTAACCAGTGTTCTCCCCCTCCTCTGCTCTCCATGGTGAGGCCACACGTGGACTATTGTGTACAGTTCTAGGCTCCCCGGTTCAGGAGAGACATGGAACCATTGGAGAGAGTCCAGTGAAGGCCCATGGGGATAATTAGGGGACTGGAGCATCTCTTATGAGAGACCTGGGACTCTCTAGCCTGGAAAAGACTGAAAGGGGTCTCACAAATGCATATAAATATCTAAAGGGTGGAAGTCATGAGGGTAGGGCTGGGCTTTTCTCAGTGGTGGCCAGTGATAGAACAAGGGGCAGTGGGTACAAACTAGAACACAGCAGGTTTCTTTTGAACTTAAGGAGAAACTTCTTTACTTCAGGGGTGCCAGAGTCATGGAACAGCTGTCCAGAGAGGTTGTGCAGTCTCCTTCTCTGGAGACTTTCGAAGTCTTCCTGTGTGTGTTTCTGTGTGACCTCATTTAGGCAAACCTGCATTAGTAGGGGGGTTGGACTAGATCATCTCCAGGGGTCCCTTCCATTTTGATTTTAGGATTCTCCTTCTCAGTGAAGTTACTTACTTACACAGCCCTCCAGTTGGAAAGATGGTGCCCATTTTGTAATTACCATGCCCCTACTTTACTTGGGGCAGAAAAAAGCCACGTTCCCAAAGGCAAACAAGAGGTTTAGAAGATTGATGGCTGTGTTGGTGTCTAGGATAGCTCATTGAGCAAGTGAACTAAAATACTGAGAGATAAGCATGAAAGCAGAGACTTGGACTTGTGTAATTTGACCTAATGGATGTTTTTACTTTGGAGCAAATTAAGATGTTTAAAGTCCCAACTTTTTGTTTTCTTGAGAAAAGCTGGTGATTTCTTGATGCAGTTGGTTTATTTGGGTGGAAGACTGTACCCCAGCCATCAAACTTTTTAAAAGTTCATGCATTGACTGAGCATGTATTTATAGTCATGTAATTGTGTTTTAGCTGGTCAGAGTTCTTTTTCAGCTTGTGCATGAGCTGAGCTGTGACTGCAAGTTTACTAGAAAAAAGAGCTGAAAACATGCAGGAGACGTATGTGAGGATCATGTTATGCTGCATGCAGATAGTACTTCAGTTTCTTCTTAGTATCAAGCTGTCACATAACATTGCCAAACTTCCTCAGAAGGGCAGGGGAAGTTTGTGAGTTCATAGGTAAGGGGGATTTTGTGGTGAGGGTTTCTGAAAATTAAATGCTTGCCATACAGTTGTTACTGTAATTAAAACTACTGTTAACATCTTAGTGCAATTCTTTAAACCAGCTGTATAGAATTTCACTGGTTAGTGCCAGAAATGTTGGAAGATAATGAAGAAAATCTACTCTTTATCTGCATGTAATTTTTATGGGAGATTATAGTGGGTCTAAGGAATGTGTTTTATAATAATAGCAGTTATTGGCAATGGCTTTGTTTCTTTCTTCATGAATTTATTAGCAGTTGTCTTAATTTAAACAAACAAACAACCCCTAGCTGACCTCAGATGATTCCAGTGGTCTGTGTCTTTCTGCAAATTACTTAATTTGTTTTAAAAACAGGTAACTAGTGAGTCCACTAGCCCTGTCTGCAGGGTCCATAGTTGTTAAAGAGGGACCACTTATAAAAGCTATTTTAAACTGAAAAAACAGTGTAGATGAACAGAGCAAGTAACATTATGTCTGTCTTGCTGACTTGAAATACTGATGAATAAACATAACCAACTGAGTTTTCAACACACCAGCAGACTAACATTGTCATCTTAATCTTAAATAATGAGAGTTTGGTAGCTAAACTGAAAAGCAAGCCACATTCGTCTTGGCATCCTTGACTGCTAATAATAGCACAGAGCTCTCCTTTGAGTAGTGTTCCTGGTTGCATATGTTCTCGTTGGATGTTGAAAAGTCTCTCTGCACTTGCTGTTGTAGTGCTCATTCAACGCAGCATCAAGTAGACTTGCATTTTCTAACACTAGTGATTTTTGTAATCATGAACCACTTGTTTCCCATAGTGCCTGCACAGCATTTGGAAACCTGAAGGAGTAGCAGCGTCTTTGATGAAGGATGTGTAATCTGTGGTATTGCAGGATGGTTTTCAAGTCATTTGACAGGTGTTTCTGTGTAGTGCAAAAAAGCTACTTAAACAAGTCATTCTCTCCTGAGGTACATTTTGGAGTGATTATTGTGTTCCTCTTAGCATGTTTCAGGGCAGAGGGCAAGGTGTCATGAGGTGCCACTTGAAAAGTGTTTTACTTCCCGTTTTCCTGACTCTCCATCTCTTCAAAAAAATTCCTCAGTTTTCTGATGAAGTAGATCTTTTGATAAGATGAGGTGTTTAGAAGGAATTATTGACGTTTGCTGTCCCTGGGGACCAACCAGAGATGTGTCTTAATGAAAGTTCCCAGAATCGCTCTGTGTTTTGGGTGGCTGCAGTGTTAGGTGGTAAATGAAATACCATGCTCCTGTCATGGGTAGATATTTCTGTCATGCTGGTTCTACTGAGAGCAGCCTGTATGGGTCCTTGCTGCTTATCAGCCCTCACCATCCCAGAGATTTCATGTGCAGGTGTGAACCATCAGCAGTGGTTCCAGAGATACAGTGCTTGTGAACAGGAAGCCAATGACTTTGTGCCATCTCAATTAGATGTGGTGCAGATGTAGAGGCTGAGAAATATTCATGCTTCCACCTTATGCACAGAAATCTATTTCTGGTCTAACCCAATTACTTTTCAGATTCCGGTCTAGGCTATAGTTAACTCAAACTGCTTTTCAGTTCTGTGGTGGCATGGGTATTTCTATCATCCAATTGTTTTTAATTCTATAGAAACACTTCTGTTGAAGTGTTCTGTTGAAGAATGCATGGATGGCATTCTTGGACACCTGTATAAGCTGTATGGCATTCTCATGGAGAAACCTGGTGGCAAATCTATGTGAAGAGCTTGCTTCAAGCCTGCTGATTCAGGGTAATTGGGCACAATGAGCTTGGGATAAATATTTCTTTAGAGTAAGAACCTTTGATACCCAGTAATCCTTCCACTATTACTAGCAAAGAGGTCATTTGTCATAACAATAGAGGTTTCATCCATGAGAGCAAACGTTAGATCAGTAAAGGTGATTAGTGACACCAAAAATGTTCCTCATCACTGCAGAAGGTGTTCTCAGCATTATTTGCAGGTCCTGTATTAAAGACTGCAATGACTCCCACTGAGCTAGGCAGCGACTGAGAAGCCACAGTGGTGTGAATTCAAAATTTGATAGCTTAGGACTGCAGATGCTAGTTGGAAATGCCTTTTTTTTTTTTTTTTTTTTTAGTAATGGAAAAATTCTGGTTTTTTTCGGTTTGCTTTTATAGTTCCTAAAGGACGCCTGTAGACAGTATGGTGTATTTCTCAAAGATAGTGTACATCTACAGCACTTCATCCAGAGTAGTTGCCATATTCCAAATTCATATTCTTGACACTCAGTTCAGGAAAGTGTAGCCATGCCCACTCATCTCTGTTGGCTTGGCTTTGTTAACTTGTTTGAAGTAGCAGGGTCCTTAAGAGAGTTCAATGTAATTCTCACTTTGCCGGCCTAGCCTGGGTGCCTGTGCAGAGCTATGATATTGCTCAGGTGCAGTTGTTTTGGTTCCTGTCTTTCCAGCCTCTGAACCTGTGTTGGTGCCCACCATCTTGACATCTCTGATCTTGTCTGCATGGCCTTCCTGGTCTTCTTGGGGCTGTGTCAGCCAGTGTTCCTGCTCAGCTGTCCATGTATCCCTACTCAATGCTACACCCATTTTCCCTATTCCTCTTCTGAGTGACTTTGTGTCCAGCCAGGGTCCTGGTTTTCTTTTCCTCCTTTTTCCAGGAGACTCACAGGGATGTCACTGTGAGTCCTGCTGCAGAAGATGACAGCTCCTGTTCTCCTGGGCTCCAACCTCCATGCTCTGCTTTGCAGCAGTGCTGGGTGCTCATCAGACCCTTCATGTGAGCCGGTGTAATGACTTTAAATGCCAAAAAATTTGCCAGCTAAATAGTTTTTTTTTCAAGGAAAATGACTGAAATGGGGTTTTGGAAGAAGAGCCAGGCAGATGCAAGAAGGCAGGCAGGAGAACAGCACAGCAAGGACCAGGGAAACAGCAGCAGCAAGTCAGACCACCCATCCCTTTTGAGGGTTGTTCCCTTAGGGGTCTGTTCTGTTAGAGAGACCCTCTTGGTGGGTCTGCTGCTGTGAGATATGTTGGTGCCTGGAGCTGCTTCTTCATGGTTTCTGCTGCACAGTCCTGAGTGGATACACAGTGAACATGTAACTGGAGCTTCAGAAGGTACAATTTGAAATTGCCAGTGTCCCTCAGAAGTTATGTATTCTGCAGTTCCTATATCTACTATCTTCCAAAAGCTTTATTTTGGGCAGACTATTTGTATGGCAATGAAAAGAACAGCACTGGAAAAGAGTTGTGTTTCTAACACATTTCAAGTCTGTGTTAAAATAACCAGGGAAAAAAATCCTCAAATAAACATTTTCTGGCATTCGTGTATGAGAGAGCATGTATTTACTCCCAGCCATTGGTCTTGGAAAGAGCTCAGTACACAACTTTTGTTTGTTTGTTTGTTTGTTTTTGTTTTTAATTGCACTGTGGGCAGATCTGTAAGGCCAAGCAGATAATTGTGAGGTGTATGGAAGCAAAAGCTTTATAATGAAGAGTTTTAATAGTGGATAATGCTTGTTATCTTCAACTATAACAACCAAAAGAGCAGCAAGCAGCGTTTTAATTATTTTACTTTTAAATATCCAACTTTTGTTCCCATTCTACTAAAAGATGACCAAGCATTTTTGTTTGGTCTTAGTAAGATAAGAGTACTAATAGGTTGTATAAAGCAGGATTTGAAACTTTTGTATGCTGTCTATTAGGAGAAAAAACCCAATTAGACACTGAGTATATCGTGTACCTATTCATGGCACTGCATTGGTTTTAATTATTGAGGGAGGAATGAGATTTATGTATTTGAGATATGAGAGAGCAAATGAATTAATAATTTGGGATTTAGTACACAGTATTCTGATAGAATAGAAAAGATAATCAGGATTTTTTTAAAAGAAAATGTATTTAGTTAAAAACTTTTGTGGGGTAATTACTACATGTTGCTTTCTCTCCCCGTTAGTACCTCTGAAATAGCTTACCTGCAACTACAGCCTCTTCTTGGACAAGGCAAAGGGTATTCATAGTAACACTCTCACTGTTCTTAATAACCTTATATGTGAATGCAATGCAAAAACAGTAGCCTGTGGTAAGTGGGAGGGAGGCAGTTTTGCCTGGCCCTGGGAGGAGATGGCATGTCGGGAGGTCTGAAGGTACTCCATCACTGAGGTGATCAAGGGACTGCTATCCACCCCTCAGTTGCTTGTTGCCTGGAAGACAAATGTAATCCAGTGATTTTTTTATTTCCTTTTTTTCCCCCCCTTTCCTTGCTGTTTTTTGATTGGAGCCACTATTGACTTTTGGCTTGGAGGAGGTAATGAAGGAGCATGCCAAGTGTCATAAGATGGAAATTAATCACTAACTGATGGATCTGAGTTCCAAAGATTTCTGTTCTTTGATTGCTCTGTATATGGAAAGACTAATGACAAATCTAAACAGACAGTTAACGGAGCTCTTCACACCTCTGATAGTCAAGAAGGATTCTTAACTGGATGACACTTCAGTTTTCTTTTTCTTTTTGTTCTCTTGTGTGATTGTGGAAAAACAAAAGTAACAGTCTTAAAAAAGGGACTTTTCATGGTTGGAGACCGTTGCATTTGGTTTTGCTGCTAAATTATAAGTCAGCTAAGCTGCAGTAAAAATACAGCTTATCTGCCTTCCCACTGTTTCTTTAAACAAGAAGTATAATTCTTAATACTTTTTCTGTGAGAGAGTTTCTGTTTTTCAGTGAGATTATTTTTGTCTTTTGCAAGAATACCAGCAAGCCAAATAAATTTAGCTTAACAGTAATGAAAGGTTTTGAAATTACTGTTCAGTACTGACTTCATCTTGCAAGGCCCTCAACTTGAACTAACTCTTACGGGTTTTGAGGAGTAATCTCTTCCAGGTAGATGAAAAGTCTCTCTTGAAAATAAATGAAAACCCAGAGAAGTTTGGAAACAATATGTTGTGTTCCAGTAAGTACAAATAAGGTAGATGGTATTTAAGTGCAACTTTATTTATTTATTTATTTGTTTATTTATTTTAAGCTTAGCCCATGATGTAAGGAATAAGGAATCCAGCAAAGAGTTTCTCTGGAAAATGTTCCTAGTTTTGGTTGTTGCTTGCTTAAAAGGAAATTTTATGTTCTTCTTGCGTGGATGGGAGCATCGAAGTGGAATTTGAGAGGTTTGGATTCTATTTTTGACTCTGTCCTTTGCCTAAAAGTCACTTACCAAGTTTATTATGTCAAGTCTCTGGCTTATTGTCCCATATTTAAAGGAGGACTAAACATAACAACCTCGTTTTTGCAAACTGGTTTGAGATGTGTGGCACACAGCTTCTACCACTGACACCAGCAGTGGATCTTTCAGTCATCTGCAGTAGTGCTTTACTGAGATGAAAGCCCAAGAGTCTTGCTCCTTTTCTCTAGCCCATTAAGTCTTGGGCTTTTTGGCCAAGCAAGAGCATGGCTTTGGCTCAAGAGCTGGACGATGTCTTTCCTTAGACTGTTCAGTGGCCTGTGAGGTGCCCCTGGGAAACAAAAAAAGAGGCAGGCTTGAACCCTGCTATCCTGAAGAGGCTTGACCCCACATTTCTGCTTCTGCCAGAGCAGCATGCAGTTCCTTCTTCATGATTCCCCCTCCATCCCCTCTACCTGATGTGTTTGTTTCTGAAAGCAGCAGTTAGGACTCCTGTGGGTTGGTCCAGCTTCTATCATTTATATTCAAACCTGGTGTCACATGAACTTGCTAGATGCTTCCCCACAGTTATCCAGCAATACTGGGGAAGATTTTTAATCTTAATTCTGCTATTTTTGGGAGGGACACTTTAGTACAGATTTGTTGTCCATAGTCTCAGAAGGAGGTTTTTAAGCATTTTGCATGTTGCACTGTGTGTCCCAAATCTATCCATGAGGCAAAGGAGCACTTAGGAGTTGGTAGGGTTCTGCAAAGATAAGTTTTTGAACAGAAATAAGTGTCTGGTTTTGGTCTTCCTTGTGGCTTTAGAAAATAATATCCCACTTCTGGTGTGATTTTTGTGTTTGTGTTTTCTTCAACACATGAAACTGAGAGCCTTGCTCTGCTGATAGAAGTTGGAGGTGAGAAAAGGGCTAGTCCTGGGTTGAAAAGCGGCTAGATTGGTAGCGCAGCCTCCTCCATCTGTTCCAGACAAAGTCAACATTTACCAAAAATCTTATTGTAATGCCTTGAAAGCCTGCCAGTGGAGTTCAGTCAATAATTAGGACTGGTGTTTGGTTTGCTCAAGCAGACCAAGGCTGTTCCTGACCTATCATTTTATGTGCTTTCATAGTGGAGCAGAGGGAAAGTTACTTTTCTATTAGTTAGAGAACTTACACAAAACAATTAAAAATATTTTCACCCTGACCTCTGATGGGACTGAGACAAGAACTGGAACTGCACTGCTTGTAACTGGAGAATAAATACAGAATTTTAGTGTAGGCTTAGCATTACAAATTGACTGCTTGAGTTGCTATGTGTTCAGAAAGGGTGATTACAGTAGTTGTTGTTTTAACCGTTCGCAGTCTCACAACACCCCTAAATGGTTTAAACTCTGTTTGTTTTGTGGGATTTGCTATTTTTCCCCTTGGCAGAAGGGGGGGAAAATGATTAATTTCTTCTCATAGTATAATGGCACTGATGTCACATGGGTTGAAGGATTAAGTTCTTTTATTTTTAAAACAGTTTCTAGGGTGTTTAAACCCCTCCTTTTTTTAGCCCTGTTTCATGTTAGTATAACATCAAAAGACACTTACTTTCACAAATAATATAATTTTATTTAAAGTTTCCATTTAACAGTAATGGTAGTTTTTTTATTTTTCAGTGTAAGGTGGTGGGGAAATTGCCAGATGTTACTAAATCATCTTAACTAGTAACAAGAGGGGGTGGAGGTGGGGAATGGGGAAGCAACCAAACATTCATTCTTAGATTTTTTTTTACCCCAAGAACTGTACAGTTGCAATACGTTATTGATGGAGCAATAGTCTCTTGCAAGCAAACTGTGTTCACTTCTTTCAGAACAAAAACCCCAAACTCAATGCTTTTCCTGACAAATACTGTTAACTAAAGAAGGCTATGCCATTAGATCAAATATTTGATTTTTTTTTTTAATTCTTTTTTCTTTGCAGAGTATTGGAAAGGGGTCCTTGTGGTGTATAGACCCAGAATATAGACAAAATCTTATTCAGGCTTTGAAAAAGACACCCTATCACCCATATTCGCATGTGTTCAATACACCTCCCACATCTCCTCAGGCATATCAAAGGTAAGAACTAGATGCATTTTACAACTCTCAATGTTTTCATCCAGTGTTACGTATGGATCTTGGGTAAGATGTTAAATGTAATTAAGTGATGCAGTTTAGAAATGTGCTAGCAAAGAAAGCCCTGGAGTGCTGGTGGCAACCTGGCCTTGCTCAGCCTGCATCTGAGATGCCTTACCTGCCCATCCTTCTGCATGGCAGTCCTCCTGCGTGACAGTCCTCCCACGTGAGCCACAGAGCCCTTTGGCAAAAGAACACCTGAAATTAAAATGCATGTAACCAGATGAAGAGTTCCAAAGTATCTGCTTACTCCTTTGCATAGATAGAAGCACAGTACTCTCACTTGAAGGAGATGAGATGTTTTTTTTCCACAGGTGAGCTATGGTTCTTGTCCTGCCTGTGCTGCTCTCAGGTTTCCAGTCGAGCCCTGTGGCTTTTGTTGTCCATAAACCCCCTGCACAAGTGCCTGCTCTCCAGGTTATACCAGAGGGTGAGAGGGAGAGGGGTTTTAACTTGTTTTGCGTTTGGTTTTGATCTGCTGTTGCTTATGGCTGGTATTAGTGAAGAAAGGAAGATATCTACAACTGCCGGGCACCATGTGGGGATGCTTTTGCCTTGCTGCTGATGCAGCAGTTGTTTCTTTCACTTTTCCCAAATGTTGGCAGCGTGCCACAGCAGGGGGAGAAACGCTGGTCATGGCCAGCGCCGTACCACACGCCATAAAGCCAGGAAGGTGTCTTTAACCAGCCGTAGCAGAGATCAACAGCACCACCAGGACTGAGTGACTGTGACAGCTCTCTTAGGGTTCGGAGGTGGGGTCAGGGGTGTGTGTGTGTGCGTGATGATGTTTTTCCGGAGTCGTTTCAGCATCTGCGATGAGCCCGATAGGGCGGGCCTGGGGTCGACGGCTGGGCCGGAGCAGGGGCCGCGCGGCTGGCGCGGGAGAGGCAGCCTCCCGCCCTTACCTCCCGAGGAGCGTGATGGTCGCCATAGCAACGCGGGCGTCTCCCTGGCAACGCGGAGCCGGTGCGTCACGGGGCCGCGCGGCGCTGACTGGCGAAGGGGCCGGCTGGTGGGGCGCCGTTGCCGCGGTAACGGCGGGTACCGGGCGGCTCAGGGTGGTCCTGCTCAGCGACGGCAGCCCCGCCGCGTTCTTTCGGAGTCGGGGGCCCGCTAACCGGGTGTTGTGTTCCGCGGCGGCGGGCTGCCGCCGAGAACTGTCCCCCGCTTAGAAATGAGTGGCCGGCTGAGGGTCAGCCGGTAGGAGGGGTGTCCTGGAGCAGTACAGCTGCAGCTTGCTCCTCCTCTGATGTGTGGAGTGCTAGAAAAATATTTCCCATAGTACCACCTTTAGAAGGGATTTTTTTTCACTTCACATTTTTTCCATTTCCCAGCGATTGCACTACTATAGTGTTTTGCAGAAGGACAGATACATAATTTGAATAGTGGCATTGAAATTGTAAGTTGCGTGTTTAAACAAGGCTTGCATCCACAGTATCACTTCATTGTTTCTGTTTAAAGAGTATTTTAGTTATGGCCATACAGATTTATTCAAATATTGTCATATCAAGTAAAAGTGTAATGCACATTTAACACAGAAATGGAGGGATTTTGCTCCCTTCTAATCTCCTCAAGCAAATAATTCCAGTAAAGACACAGGGTTGAAAGCAGGTGGATTTTTTTTTTTAATTAATATTTGAAGTGACTGTTAACTTAATGGGTCAGGTTTGCCAGAACCACTGAGAAATTTGCTGGCAGATGTTGCCTGCAGGAGCTCACAGGATAGCTTTTCCAAGTTAGGTAGAAAGAAGTGATGCAGCAATGCTGGTGCTAGCAGTGCTTGCAGGGGTGAGCCATACATATGCCCTGGCTGGGGACTGGGTGTTAGGGAGTCTGTCCTGGGTGACTGCCATGCATCCTGTGCAGACTGCAGCCCACTGCTCTCCTTGCTGCATGTCGCAAAGAATGCCCATGGAGTTGCAGAGCTCGGGTAGAAGTCATGCTGCCATCTGGGTGGCCAGAACCTGATGACCTGTTTTCATGTGTGGGAGAGCAGAGGTGTACTGACAAGTGCTAAACAGCGTGGGATTTAAGAAAGCATTTTCAAAGACTGACTGCATTCACCAGTGCACAAATGTAGCTGGGCAATGGCAAAGCTATCTTCTGAGTGAGGCAGAGGAAGCGTGCTACCAAAATACCCGTTAATGAGTCCCAAAACCAAAAGAGAAACAGCTTCTCCTCAGAAACAAGGGAGTGTCAGAGCTGCTGCTGCACTGCTTCTGCTGTTAAGTGCTTTCCAGTCTTCCTTTGTCATGGCTGCATCACAAACCAAAGAGCTTCTGTGGCTGCAATAGCAGATGCTTCATGAATAGAGAGACCCAAAGGAGGCTGGGTTTTGTATGAAGAAATTCTGGTCTTACTGTTATTTTTAGCTGGACATCTCTCAGAAGTTCCATTGTCAAGTAAAACGTAATTTTCGTATGGTTTTATAAAATATTTATTTTTTCTCTACTAACTACTGGCAAAATATCAAACCAAAGCTGGTCTAGACCATCAGTGACTGCTGAATTAATTTAATTATGCATTGGCAGTTCCATGACAAAAGTTTTTTTTTTCCAGTATATTTCTGATATATTGATAAGGATCTGAACATTCCCTGCATTTGGATAATCTGTAATCTCATATCTACATGATTTCTTTCTCATGTGTACAAAGGCTTCAATAATGGATAGAAAATGTAAATCCACTCTCCAATCTCCAAAGCAATGCATCATCATAGTAATAGGGAAAACTTTTCTGATGGTGAAGATAACATATCTAGAAAAAAAAAATCCTTGAGTGTCAGAGGTTTTGCTAGGCATCCATCTTACGTAACTGAAGCCCACAGCTCTGAAAATCTATATAACCTGATATTAATGAAGTATGTGTGGAACCAGAGAATTTGCCAATAGTACTCTTTCCTCTAGGAAGGAAGGGAATTAATCAGAGGTATTACAAGGCTTATAAGGATCAGTTGGTGCAATTCCACAGAGGCAAATTGACCTATTGCTTATCTTTATCAGATGTTTTAAAAGAATAAGGATACAAAAATGAATCACATAATTCTGTTTAGTATCTGCATAAGCAGCTTAAGGGTGAATTGAGACAGAGTGGAAGAATGTATTGTAAAAATATCGCAAGCAAGATGATCACGGAACAAAGTCTCCCTTTCTGAGCAGAGTTAATTAAATCAGATAATTTAGCTTTACAACTTCATTAGAGCATCCTGCATAAACATAACAGGAAGGACCTTTTATGAAGGAGTTTTACACATCTGAATGATGGAGTCAGTGTTACACTTGTATTGTTTGAGATAAGACATACGACTCAAACCAGTAAGTTTGGATTATGTTGGGTCCATGTGTAGAAGTGCATAGTTAGGGGGGAAAAAGGGCAACCTTTCAGTGTTTGTACATAAAAAAGGACTTCAGACTACAGTTGTCTGAGTTGCTTCTGCAATTTAGGATGAAGATTATCTTTAAGAAGGGGGGGAATATAGCAGTGTGAATTGTTTCCATTTTAATTGGGTTGAGTGTGTGTTCTTAAAAAATAATACTTATGCCAAATAGCTAAAAAACCCTTGGATTTTTATCTGATTCTTCTAATTGAAGCATATATCATGTCACTTAGGATTAATTTCAGGAATGAACTAGCGCTGATGAACTAGCACTATAAAGAAAAGGCTCTCCTTGGTGTGGAAAAAACAGTGCTTTATTCTAATGTGTTTCTTTTAAAATATTTACAATTGCATTGTTGATAGCAACCTTAAAATACATTTATAGACACAGCATCAGTTAGGTAACTATGTAAGTCTGTGTCTTCTATAACTGAACCGTAGGTGGGATTTTTTACGTCTAGTAGTGCTTCAAGGAGATCTTAAATGGATTTTTCTTTTCCCTTTACACAAGGCTAATTCTCAATTATTGCTGAAAATTGTCAGGAAATGTAAAATAACAGAAATAATTAGTTGCACAGGTGGATAAAAGTTAGATCCCTTTACGGACTTGTGGAGCATTATTGCACTGTGGGTTTTGGTAATTGTAGTTTTCAAGAACTGGCAAACATTGACACATCTGTCCTAAGTTGCTCTATGTGATGAAATCACACACATGCCCAAGATGGAAACTGAGGAGTGGGTTTAGTTTTGCATTGCCCTAGTCTACTTGTTCAGAAAGACTTTGTTTGGCTCCTTGTTTGTTTGCTCCTTCCTGTTGAAACAGCTCCTTTTGGATAATGCATAAGCATTCTTTTATCTGTACACTTTCTAAGCTGAGATCAGATGTGATCTTCTGAGGCCGTTTGGTGAAGCTGGTGAAGCAACCTTTTGCCATTCACTGAAAATTTCAAGGCTGTGGAAGACACTGCAGGACGTCTCTTTGCAAGATGGGACTTAGAAAATAAATTGATTGGTTGTCCTTTGCAGTGTGGAAGTGCAGATTGAATTCTGTAGTTCTGGGTTTTGCTTTCAATAGGAAACGAAGCTGACCATAGAGCAGTCTAATGTTAATTTCTGTGCATGTTACAACCCCTTTATAAAAATGAGTCTAAATACTTACTTCCTGAATAACAACAGAATGGATTTGTTTCTCTCGGTGTGGTGTTAAGGTGGAGTCTTGTGGAATTCTGTTTTGTGGCTTTTGTAGTTCAGAATGGCAGGGAACACAAGTTTGAAGAGCATCTGTACTTGAGGATTGTGCTCCTTTATTTGTGCTTTCAGGAAAATTAAAGAATATCAGCTCCATTGGGTGTCAGGTAGGAATAACAAAAGAAAACAGAATTTTTGCTTGAGTGGATGACTGTAATGCTGGAAGTGTGTAAGTATTTGAGGACTTTGTCAGTCCAGGACTTGTTTTCTGACATATTCTTATCAGCTCTCTATGATATGGGAAGTGGCCAATTGAGCATAGTTTCAGGAAACAAAATAGATGAGCTCTTACCTTTTAAAAGGAAGTTAGTATGAAGGAGGCAGAGGTGAGGGAGATAAATTAGGAAAGGTGGCAGAGGTGAGGGAGATAAATTAGGAAAGGTGGCAGCAGAGCCTGGAGAGAGAAAGAAGTGCAAGAGAGAAAGTCCGAGTCTGCCCTCTTTCACACAACAGTTTCATGTGTCTGTTCCGCAGCACACTTCTGTTTAGCAGGAACAGATGATGGAAATAAAAGCAACCCCCTCTAATCATGTCTTTGTTCCTCTCAAAAATTAAATAAATGCTTAGCTGAGATGTTTCCAATTGTTATTCATCTATACCCTCAAAATAGTACAAATACCTTTTTTCCCCATTTTTGAACTACATGAAGATTTGGTTGTGTCTTTGCTTTGGCTGTATGTTTGCAGACTTTTGGTAAAAAACTGTGAAGAAGCATCCTTTCCTTACATGGGGAGTGAACACTAGCCTTTCCATTGTTATCATTCATAGTCACATTTGTTGAACAATCTTCCCAGTTATGTGTTTGGGGGGGGGGTTATTACTTTTTTCTTCCCCTACCTTATGACTTAGATGTTCAAGAGAAGACTGGATGAGGCACTTAGTGCCATGGTCTAGTAGATTGGATAGGGCTGGGTGATAGGTTAGACTGGATGATCTTGGAGATCTCTTCCAACTTGGTTGATTCCATGATTCTATGATATAGATAAATATAGCCTTATTCCAAAGATAGCTTGGAATGGTATCATAGGTATTTCCACTTCAGTTCATGGGAAAAGGATAGCCTAGGTATGTATTTTGTTAGTTTGTTTGTAAATCCCTCTCTAACCCTGGATATTTCACTATGAGAGTCGTTAGAGTGGCCTCATTGACAGAGCTGTGAATTGGTGACTGCAGAAACTTGGAAGCAAGTGCATGCTGTGCTTCTGAGACTATCTTCTGCAACACCCCATCTCTTTTCTTTGCTGTCCCCAGGGTGTGTTCTTGTGCAGTTAGGGCATATGTTGTGCAGTGCATGAGCTGTATATTATAGCAAAAAACAGAAAGCATGGGGCACACATCTCCTTTGGTTACTTGGCAGGGTTCAGTCCATCTTTCACCCTTTGTCCCATTAATAGCCATTGCATCACTATTATAACTTGCAGCAGTTGCATGTGTGGGGAATCCTTGTAAGGCAATTCAGTAACAGTTCACTGAAATTTTAGTATTTGAAAATTAAGACTTGGGAGCAAGTATTTGAGTGATGAGCAGTGGATGACATGAGCATCATGTTTATTAATACTATTAAGCAGTGGAAATGATCTGACTTATGCATTTGAAAACAGACTCATGAGACTTGGGAAGCTGCAAATAGCGTCATAGTGTGTCATGTCTTTATTGCTGTTGGATTGAGGATGGGTTATTTCCAGAACTCCAATAAATTTTTAATTTATTTTTTAGTTTTGGGTTTTTTTCACTTCTTTAGTTATTTACTTTCTTTCCATTGGTGCCTGTAGTAAGAAAGATGTACAGGAAAAAAAATCACCTTACTTGCAGTTCTGTTGTAAGACTGAAATTCTTAGAAGAGTTTCTAATGTCACGTTAATAGTAACAAACTTACTGTGAATTAGAAAAAAGTTATGATAATCATAGAATCTTCCACCCAGTAGAGAAGGGCTGACTTTTTTGGAATAGCTACTCTTGTAATTTTAAGACATTGTGCACTTTAACTCTTCATGATTTATTTAATGCTTGTTTAGACTCAAAGTAAAGTGCATTGACTAAACAGACAAGAATTGCAGCTCTGTCTTAAGCAAAAACCTGCATGGACCTTTATTCTGTTTACCTGACATTTGAATGTATATTGGGGAATGGAGTACATATTTAGAGTATGAGGGGGCTTTTGCTATATATGTGACACTCCCAACATTTGTCTAAATTATTGGTTCCATATGTAATATCCTGATAATGTCAGTTCTGCACACAGGTTCAATAGCCTTGCCTAAGTGAAGAGTCCAAGCACTTACTTGGCAGCCCCTCATCATCTTGGGGTGGTCCAGTTGTGTCCAAGAGGTGGAGGAACTGGCTGCAAGTGACCTGACTTCTCCCCAGGTTGTTACAAAAGGTGACAAGTGTACCATAAAACCCCTGGTTGTCCATAGAGAAACATCCTTGAAGATGAGCATGACCAGGGAGAATCAGTTCCTCTTTTCTCTGCGCAGTCTCGTTTCATTGATGCTCATGGTGTGACTGGAAAATCTGAATGAGGTGAGGTCCCTGTGATATAGGTGGACCACCAGGTCTTGGGTTAACCATCAAGTGGTAAAATACTGAACTAGTTAATAGACCCTCAGCCTGGGACCCGGGTAGCTGACAGCAAGTTGGGAGACACTGAGCTTCAGGGGAAGATGTACTGAATTTCAGAGCTCATAGGCCAGCTCGTCTGCAATACTCTCTTTGCAAATGGTCTTTGTCCTGAAAAAAATCCTCTCTGGTTTCCATGCCACCCTGTCATAGGGGGAATCTGTGTACTAGTCCATGTTTGTCTCAATAGTGTTTCCAGTTATTTAATACACATAGTTATAAATACAGTTGTGTTTCATGCCTGTGTTAGGTGTCTGTAATCCCAGCATGTGTATCTGACCTCAAGAGTATTTCTCAAATATCGATCAGTCTTTCTGCAAATGATTTTTTAAAATCCTAAAGACCCTAAATCTTAAACTGAAAGTCAATTTCCCTTGAAGCTGTTTCTTCAGTTTTATTCTCAGATAAAAATAAATAAAATCAACACAAGTTTCAACAGATGAGACTTTCTGAAACTTTATTAGCCAACACACTTTATTTGGGTTACTTATGCTGTATATACAGTATACTGTATGCTGATCATGTAGTATCTGTAGATATAGTTTGGTATGCTTTCTGGAGGTGGCAGGTGTTTTAATTTGTTTGTTTGA
This sequence comes from Indicator indicator, assembly GCF_027791375.1. NCBI lineage: Eukaryota > Metazoa > Chordata > Aves > Piciformes > Indicatoridae > Indicator > Indicator indicator. The sequence goes on from NW_026539191.1 coordinate 243,736, forward strand.
AGAAAGTAAATTTGGGGATAAGTTTGTATGTTGATATTTGAACTCTTGAATTGTGATTATGACTTCTAATGTCATAATGTCAGCTCAGGGTTACAGTTTCAAGTCATGATTACTGACAATGTTTGTTCTGCTTTTGTAACTCCCTTGATCACCATGATTTTCTTTTGTATCCAGTTTTTCATGTGTGTGAATCTGTCCTCTGATTGTATGATCCTACTATGTAAAAGTGGCATTCTTCCTATTTTGATGGAACTGGGTTTTGTATGAATAAAACTATTTTGCTAGAGTTTTTTCCTTTCACAGGAATGTCTGTACCTCAGAGGAATAAAAATCAAATGGCCTTAAATAGTATTAAAATATCTAATTCTGAATAAAAAGCATAGAGGTTAGAGTTTTTTTCATACTGAAACTTTTTTACACTTGGATTTTGAATTTTGACTTTATGGTTTTCATCTTGTTACAATTTTGGTAAGATACCTTGTTTTGCGTCTGAGGCTTTTTTACCCCATGATTGCATGCTCTTTTAGTGATAATTGTGCAAACCTCAGGGGTTTCAGTGCACAGGTATATGCATATACAGTGTGCTTTTTTATGTCAAAAGGCAGCTTGACTACTAGGGAAGCTGCTGTCTTTTGCACTCAGAATCAAAATGTTTAGTGCAGGTGACCTATTTTCATTACAGAAGAGTAAGTACTCAGAGCAACAGTGACAGCGGAATTGCTTGAGACAGCTAGCCTGAAGTAGGTTTGTGCAGACAGTTTGACTAGCAAACACATTAGAGAAGTTCCTTTTGTGGATGAATAACTTGTGGAAACCAGAAGAGGAGCGCTGGTGATGTAAAGCCAGGCTCTGCTGCCACTTGAAGTGCAGTTAGTTGGGTTGTCACATACACCTCTCTACTTACCACCTCTGTGGTTTAAGATTTGTTTTGGTTTTTTTCCTTTGTAAAACGGGAATGACTGAAGAGATTGACCAGGTCAGATATGAGGGTGGATCAGAGTTTTATAAAGTATCTTTCCTTTCTCTTCATCTTGATTCATTTCTACTTTGTTGGCAATCTCCTCCTTTTAATTGCCAGAATTTGCTCTGTGGGCTCCTGCGTATGCTTCAGTTGTGTAGGGTAATTACTCATTGCTTTGCTCTTAAAGCATCCAGGATTGCACAGCCAATGGGTCTTACTAATACAAATGTAAATGTATTTCTTTCTTGGCTTGCTGCAGCATGCATACACTTGTTACATTTTCTTTTCATTAGCTTGTATGACATATTTTAGGTATTACAGCTCATACTACAAGGACTTTTATTTGAGAAAGTGGGATAACTGTAGTTTATTATTTTGCCCTTTTCAAAGATAGCAGTCAGTGTCCAACTTGCTGTGGCTGGTGAATTTTCACATTTGTTGCATATGGCCCCTTATGCTTGACTGCTGTTCCCAGTTGTTCTCTATGTTGCAGTTTTCAGCGTCACTGATGGGCTCTCTATGTTGTGTGCCTGGATAATATAAATATTGCAGAGATACATGCCTCTCACTGTTTTTACTTTTCTGTAACTATTTTTATCAGGATTCCATTATATATCTTTCCGAAAGAAGTTCTGTTCAAATAGTGGTTACAGGCTTGATGGAAAATTTCATAAGGTTTATTTGAAACCCTAAGATGCTTAGAACAAGCTCCTTTTTTTAATGACACTTTAGTGTTTAGAAGCATATATAATTCTGGATTTTATCTTGTGTGAGCATGGTGGTGGTGTAGTTTTTTTTAAGACAGAATGTCACTGCAAAATGCAGGTTCCAGTAAAAGTATATGACAAAGAGATGTACAAACATTGGCATCATTGATTTTTATGGCATTATTAAATTTTATCTGGATCAGAAGATAGAGGAAAAAAAATGTAAACAAAAAGAAATTGGGTTACTTTCAATTATGTAACTTCCCTGAAAGGGCTTTTTTTTTTTTCTAGGCAGCTGTCTGATCAATGGCAAAATTCGTAACAACTCCCCAAGTATTTAAGTTGTCTGTTAATTGGAGTACCTTCTCTATATGAAGAATAGTTCTCTTGTTAGCTCGTTTGCATGAGAGAGATGAAGACTCATGAGATTAAAAAAGGAAAACCATTAATTAGAATGAAATAATTTTCTAAACTTAAGGGAATTAATAACAAACAAAGCTTCTGCTGTAGCCAACTTTTATTTTGCAACTAGCAAGTATAACATAGTGTACATGGAAAACTTTATACAAATACATTTATTTATACAAATACATTTATTCCATGATCTTATTCTGCACCCTGGGTATATTACCATCAAAACCCTGCTTTGAAAACAAGTTATACTGATGAGCTCTCTGTTTTGTGATGATGAAGGAACAAGAGCTTTTGGAGTTCAGTTTATGTTGAGCATGTTGCAGTTCATTTTTGCCTGTTTCTGTGCCCGTTTGCCCCCCTCAATTTGCTACAAGGGGTATGAGATGCCTTTGAGAAGAGTGACTATCACTCTGTGGGTGGTACTCTCAGGCACTGCAGTTGAAAAACCCCACTAACAGTTGCCATCTGATCAGTTAAAAAACCCCAAAACTAACATGTGAAACTTTTCCAAGCTGTTTGGATTTGCCACTGAGTTTGCCCTTTGGCTAGTCTAAGACAACAAAAGCACATTTGAGCTTTAACCATACACGTGACAGCCTCCAGACTAGTTTTCAAACAGCTGCCTAAGAACCCTGGGATCAGTGTCTTCTGATTGCTCAGCAGAGGGATTGGTTTACTGTTTGGTTTTATTTTGTGGGGGGGTTTCCTTGGTTTTGTATTTTATTTGGCTTTGCCTTTGTAAAGTAATTTTAAGATGCTATTGCTGTCCTTGTACAATAGCAAACTGCTATTTCAATTGTGCTGATGAAGACACCTGTGTAGTTGCACAGTAAGTGGGATCCTGGTGATTTTTTTTTTTTCCTGTGGTTGTTTTATTCAAGGAATTAGGTTTTCTTCTAACTTCCAGTTGTCAAACAGCAAGGTAGAAAAGAGAGGTTGCTTTGATGCTATAAACAAATATAGCATCCCTCTGCTAATGCAGGTGCTCGATTTTCACAGGCAAGTCTCTGGCTCTCTTGTATTGCTATTGTGAACATTGACTCTTGGGTGCAAAACTTGCCATTTTGATAGCATGTGAGGAGGAAGCAAGCAGACTCTGGCTTATCTTTCTTTGGTCGCTGACCAGGCGCAAATAATGAACTTATTAGACTGAATTAATCCCTTAAAGGAAATGGTCTGAAATCCATCTGGTAGAGTGCTGAAAAGCAGACTCAATAAAACTGTAGAAAATTGACTGCAGGAAGGAGTTTTCTGTTGGCAGAAAGCTGAATTGGATGACCTGAGGAGAAATTTCTGATGCAAATGCAAACAGAAATAAGCAATGGATCCTGGGCACAAGGTTTGTGGATGGCGTTTCAAGAGATGGAGAATTAAAATGAACTTGTTTCAGTGGTGGGGGATCCTAACTTTCAGAGAATGGTAGTATGCACAGAGCTAAGCAGACTTATTACCTGTCTTTAATTCAAAGACCATCAAGACACAGCCTGATCACAAGCTATGGCGCAAACAAAGAAAACTCATCAATAATTTCAGCTGAGTTGAAACCTGAGGTTGATTTCTGTGACTGGAGATAAATGACAAATTCCTACTGTGTGACTCTGTACCCACACCATTTCTAGAGGATACTTGTATTAACAGATGTGCCTTTTTCCCCAGTGATAGTCAGAAGCTAGCTGCATGTGCCAAAGCGCATGCCTTCTTACACAGCATCTATGGTGTTGCCTCTTTGCACTAAATCTAGTGAAACCTTGTGTCTTATATACTGCTTTCTGTAGAGTCTCAGCACCTGACAAGCCATCTCTTAGTGATGCTTCACAGGAAGGGTTGATCTCTCAGGACAGTGAGGCAAGTATTTTCTTTTTTCTTTCTTAATGCTAATGTATTCATAGCATACCTGCTACATAGCAGATACCTGCTAGATACCTAAAGGGAGTGGAACCATCTCCCTTAGGAGGGAAGACTGAGGGAGCTGGGTCTCTTTAGATTGGAGGAGACATTCATAAACTGTTTATAAATACAGGAACAGCAGGTGTCAGGAGAACAAAGCCAGACTCAGTGATGTCCAATGATAGGACAAGGAGCAGTGGGTGCAAGCTGTAGCATAGGAGGTTCCATGTAAACATAAGGAAAAACTTTTTCGCTGTGAATATGACACATCACTGAAACAGGCTGCCCAGAGAGGTTATAGAGTCTCCTTCACGGGAGACATTTAAAACCTGCCTGGATGTGTTACTGTGTGATCTGCTCTAGCAGGGGGATTGGACTAGATATTTCGAGGTCTCTTCCAACCCCTAACATTCTGTGATTTTTTTTAAAGGTGTGCAGTAGTGAGTGAGGGTGTGGAAATAGTTACAACTGCATTTAAACTCAGGAATACTCCTTCGCATTATGATGGAAGCAATGTGTATTTCATCAGATTGAGTTTCTTGTGTTGTCCTTAAGCTTTAAGACAATAATGATACTGTGCAGTATCTAAGTGTTAAAACTTCATGTGGACTCCTGGTGACACAGTCCTACCAACTTGAAAAACTTTTGAAGCTTTTGTCCTATTTTGCCTGATTCAAAGTTCAAGGTTAGCCTTAGGTTTGCTGGAAACAAGTGTCCATTGGACATAGCTTTATTTGTGGGTTTGTTTTAATGCATTTCCTAGACTGAAGTTTCCAGTTACAGAAGAACTAATTTTGCTTCCAAGTCTGGCTGGGAAATGGTCAACACTGATAGTACATCAGTAAGAGAAGTCATTGTTCCTTTTTGGCACTACCTGCAAACACAGTCATTAGCTGAAAAGTAGCAGGCTTTTTTAAATCTCCTCTTTGCTTGTTATCCTTCAGGAACTGTATTCTGCAGTCCTTTCTCCATACTGCCTCAGACCCCTCAAATTGTTGCATTTCTCAGCAGCAGCCTTGCTGCAGTGCTGGAGGTGAGGTGTGTTGAACACTTCCTCACTTCCCTCCTGGTTCCTGCTGCTGGTGGAGCTCTGGAAAATGCCTGTGCTGCCCTGTGTGTTGTCTAACAGGGCTTGGCCCAGGCACAGCACCTTGCGTGCCACCCAGCCCTCCACGTGTTGCAGATTGCCTGCAAACCTGCAGAGTTCCTTGAGCATCAGTGGAGCAGTTCTTTGGCTCTATGAAAACTTGCTGCTTATGCTGTGCAATTTAAAGAAAAAATGCTTCCTGCTAATTACTAACAGTTATTCTGTAGGAACAAATTCATTACAGGGGCACTGAACCCTGGCCCTCTTGTCTTTTTCAGCACCTGAACAATGTGAGAGGGAGGGGGAAGAAATGGCGAGAGAAACTGGAGTGCACCAATTAGTCCCAGGATTAGTCCTGAAAGAGGATTGCAATTTCAAGGCCAAAAAGAGTAAGGAACGGGTAAAAGGATTTGAAATGAGATTATAGGACCTAAAAGCGCCTTTCTTTTGTTAGGGAAATAATTCAGCACTTTTGCTCAAGCCAGTGAGACAATCCAGTTTAGTGGCTGAAGTAGGAGATGGGTGCTCTTTTGCTATTTAAGGTTCTTTAAGTTGATCCCTAGTTGCATTTCTTAATGCTTCCTGCAAAATCAAAGTGTTTTCAACAAACAAACAAAAACAGGGAGGAAAGCTATTGCTTCATCAAAAGGCCTGTTGTTTTTAGGAAGCTTATTTGTATTCTTTTAGAAGGGAGCCAAGAAGAGTAGCCACATTGAACTTCCTTTTTTCCTCTGGGGAAACTTTTTAGCTGGTGGTTACTATGAGACCAGCACAGGAGTCACCCTTTCAGTGCTTATCCTACAGATGAGTTTCACTACCAGTTTTTGTTTGTTGACCTACTCAGAGATGTAAATCAGGCAGTTCCTACTTCAACTAAAAGTACCTCTTCTGTCAGTGTTGTGGTGTATGTCCTTTCCTCTGGCAGCAGGCACTAAGCTTTGCTGCCCTATTGAGGCCATGATACACACTCATGTAACAGTAAACATGTCTGGGGTTGAAGACTGGAGCTTGCTTGGAGACGATAAAGAGAGGTCTTCCCACTCCCTCTCCCTCCAGAAAGAGAATTATAAACAGAAGAATTACTGAACAGAATTACATTGTGGATTTAATAGGAAATGTTGTGGGTTAGTCTATTCATCGAAGACTGTGTGAAATGGTGGCTCTTTTTCTGCCCTTTCCAAGATGGAAGCTGTTTCTCTTAGAGTGGCTTAGACTCAGAAGGTGTGGAGGGACCATGAATGTATCTATTACCAGCTTTTTCCCCCCTCTCTTTTCTTTTTCAGTGGAATTTCTCACTGTAAAACCTATGTAGGCAGGTTTGAAAGCCTTGCTTTCAGTTCGTTGTGCCCACAAGTTTAGAGGCATTTGTCGGCATGAAGGAGTAGTGAGTTCTGCCATGCTCTTGATTTCCCTTGCTGCCACATTTCACAAGAGCCTTTGTTAAATCTGCTTTCAAAGGCAAATGCTTAAAGCTGTCTTCCAGTATGGCACTGAGAGCTTAGCAGGCATCATCTTGCCACTGAGGCTATTGTATGCTCTTCAAGAAAAACCTCTCTTTTAATAGAGGAGACCCTTTTTCCCTAGAGAAAAACATTAAAATAGGACATTCTGCATACTTTGAGTTGAGTTGTTCTCTTTGGACTTGTTTATAAATGAGTATTTTAATTCCCATCTAAAACACTTGTTAAATGCTAAATTTTTCTCCACTTTGTTTTTTCTTCCATTACACTGCTCTCATATAATCCAGCAAATCTTACTTGCTGCTTTCTAGCCTTCACAACCTATTTGAGAGTCCCTCCAAGAAAAGAGGGAGAGCAACCAAGAGATGAACCTTTCAGTAGTTTCCATGGAAAATGATGAAGAAACACCACCTCTCATCCTGTTTATGGGACTTGTGTAAATGGCTTTAATAAGGCTTTAGATGTGAAGTTCTCCCATGCTGGGATGCTAAAGGACTTACAAAATAGCCATAAACTTTCAGAAAAAGAATAAAGACAGTAATAAAGTCCAGAAGGGGTTCAGCAGAAAAACTAATGTGGAGGAGGAAACAGTTTAAACAAGTACTGGCGATGATGACAGAATGGCAAGTCCTCTTAGGAGCAGGACAGAAGAATTGTTTGAAAAGGCTAAAGAGTGCAGTGAGATGACAACAGTTTCTGCTGATGTCATGCAAGTCCTGCTTTACTTCAAGTCACATTTCTCTATGATCTAAAATTCAAGTGCAGGGATTTCTAAAAAGAAGTTACTGGTTGAGCATGTTCCAGCTGAACTGAGAACCACACGTGATATTCACTGCACCTAGCAGAGGCAGCTGAGTGATTCAGTGCTGCCATGACTAGGCTTGCTGCTTTCCAATATGTGAGTATTTACTCTGGCTTTCATGTTTTGGCTGGAAAATTCGGTGATGTCAGTATATGACATTGAAAAATGAGACTTGACTATCAATGAAGCCACCAACATGAGAATTATCTGGAGTGGTGTGGCAAAGTCATTTGTTCCATTTTTACCCCCTGTGATTTGTCAGAAGTTACACTAACACGTGAAGAAAATATTTGTGCTTAATTAGTTGTAGCAAATGGATGAGATATGATGAATTGCCTCTTTAAAAGGTTATGTCTCGTTCATTCTGAGACTGATTAGTATTATTTCACTAGAGTGAGCAAGGTTGAGGTCATCGGATGTTTGAAAAGCATAGTTTGTTACTTTCTATGATTTGCAGATTTAGAGAGTTCAAATATAATCTGGGTATGTCAGGGTGTCAGTGTCTCTTTCTAAACACCAGAGAACCATAATTAATTGTTTCCTGTAATCTAACTCATTGATTTTCTATATTTGAGGTGATCCAAGGAATAGCTTTTCTCCAGGGATTAATTACAAAGAGAGAGGGAGAGTGAACATATACTCATGAACATATTTTTGCAAGTTCATACCAATGAATTTTTTCAACCACATGGCAGATACTGATCTAGCTGGAAGGAAAATTGCACAGTATCTGACAGATACAATGCCCATCCTTAGCAGCTCTTTTTGATGCTTGCAGAGATTGTACTCTTTGTTAGTGAAATACTTCTGGGTTTGGGGTTGCCCACCAGTAGATGGAACTCCTAGAACCTCTTGGTTTGTCAAAGAGAGATGTTGTTGTCTCCTCTACTGCCTGTTAAATTAGAGCTATTCAGTGAGCAGCACAGAGAATTGCTGAATTGTCCTATTTGGTTTTATTCTTTACCTTTCTTGAGCTTTGTCAGGAGAGAGTAAACACCCATGTTTTGGCACGAGGTTATTCCCAAACTGCTGTTTAGATGTTCTGTGTGGAAACAGTGAATATAAATACGTGAAGTTGAAGCAGATAGACCAGAGGTGCAGAAACCAGTATGTCATTGCAAAAAGCATTACAACTTTTTTCATACAGCCTTTGTTTCTACACCTCTGCTTTCTGCTGCAAATGCTAAAGTGAAGAGCAGAACGTTTAAGCCCTCGTCTTCCTGAGTCACGTTCAATTTCTGCACAAACAGCTGAGGAGAAGCAGTAAAGTTAGACCACATTGTGGATTCCAGCATGGACGCTGAAGGTTTTTTGAAATAACAATGCTGGAAGACAGTTGTTGGAAGGTACAGCTTCATCAGCCATATGAAGAATTGCTGCCTTAAAAGTAGAAGGATGACTTCTCACTATAAATTGTGTGAAGATGAGCTCTTCTTAGTTCCTTCATTCATTCAGGTGTTATTGTAAGTTGACAGAATTATTAAATAATACAAAGTACAATGTTAGTATTCTCAACAGGCTGAAGAGCTGTTTGGAGAGGTAAGCATTAGGGATAAAGATGCACACTGAATTTTGTTTTCCATTATAGGTGGGAGATTTATTTTTCTGCTAAGATTAAAGTGGCTAAAGATAATTTTACGATGTGTCAAAATGAAGTCCTGTGAGTATTTATTTACAGTTAGATTTGCAGAATGTGTGAATTTCATTATTTCATAGCTCTGCTTTGAAAATGTTAAGTAGAAGATACTGGTATTTGGATGCTGTGCCTATTGGTACTGTGAAAATAACTAGAAGCAGTCTCATTCTGAAGACCAGAGAGCTACAGATCATGTGCAGTTCCCAACCACAGCTCAGTGCTTTTTGCAGAGGCTGTAAAGAGGGAGTAGACTTCTGCAGTGTAAATACCTTTGAGGTCTCACCTGCTCTGCTTCATGAATTTAAGGCTTTGTTGAGTTGAAGGTTTTTCTGGAATTAATGGAAAATTCCCATATTTTCATGACTGGGTTGGGCTAATAGGATGAATTTAATTGAATTTGTTCTATTTGCTTTAAATTTACTGTATAGTGGAGGGCATATTATATTTTTGCTTTTAATTTCCTCTCTGCCTAACTGGAGACATTTGGGATCAATTCAGGACAGACACTGAGCTCTTGTAGGTAAAACTGATGTCAGTCAGTGATGTGGAGCCCTAAGACAACAGCATTGTGGGTTGTTAGCAGGAAGCTGGAGCTGAGAGGTGGGGTATCTGTGGGCTAGTTCATGTCTGCTACAGTTTTACTGGGTCTTTTGGAGATGCATAATTATCTCTGTGTGTATGTTTCCCTTTCCATGAATGGAAATAGTATCTCTGTGGGAGGGTTGATCTAGGTGATGTCTCTATAGTGCTTCTGAATGCAAAAGGTTCTGTGTTCTCTAACCTCTTGCTACATCTGTAGACCCAGACTGCAAGCCTGGTGCTAGGTGCTGTAATTTCATGTATGTGTTGGTCTGTCCCTTCCCCATCTGTAAAATACAGTTCTGAGTGCTTCAAAGAGAGTAGTCACAGGAATGTGAATGAGTGAAAAATGGACTCATTTAGCTGATATGTAGAATTGAGATAATCAGAAAATGTAACTGGGGCTTTCCAAATACGTGAGTACTTGACTTTTATTATTATTATTATCATCATGTTTTCTGTGTTTACGTAACTTTCTGACATGTGCTTCAAGTACTTTGGTGTGTGGCCCAGTGACTGCAAATCTCTGCATGCTCCTCTGCAGCAGTGCTGCAAAGTCTGTAAGCACATTAAGCTTCCCAGGGAAAAATATCCTCAGCATCTGGGAGAGGTTAAATGTTCCAGGGGGGAGGTTAAACATTCGTTTTGTCCTCTGCTGCTGTAATTCCAGAAGCCAGATTAGTTCTGAATCATCTGAACCACATTCATTCAAGATTAATGAGAAGGACCAAGTATGGAAAATTTCAGCTGCTAAGCACCTCAGCTTTGAGCAGTGGTGGAGGGGGGGTTCATACTGGTAGCAGCCTGTGGGTCATAGTTAGTTTTGAATTTCCTTAGTACTTAAATTGGTGGAGAATCACACCATACCAAATAAACAAGAATTTCTGCAAGCAACCTGAAGCATATAGGGGGTGGAATGAAATTAAAGGCCTCCCCTTTCTTTTTGCCATTTATTTCACTTCCATGGAAGATCAGATTTGTCCTTTTGAATATGCACGTTATTTACAACTTTGTGTGTGGTTAAGGTATGATGATATCTTTAAAGTTAACAAGCAGCATGTTCTCACTAATGAGCGACAAGTGTTCGAGCAGATTATATGTGCATGTCCTTAATCACAAGTCCAATTGTTGGGAAGGCCATGGTTAAACTGTGGTTAGAAATGTGAATGGGAGCCTCATGTAGAAAATATTTATGAAATCCAGGCAAGTGTACCAGCAAAGCTGTTTGAAGATCTGCAAAAAAATAATATACTGATTGTTCAAGACTAGAATAACAGAAGTCGATTGAACGATCCTGGGCTTTTTAACAGTTTCATCCATTTCAATTTTGGAGAAATGCTTTTTTTTTAGTAGAGCTTTACAGTTTGTGCCTGGGTGGCAGCTCTGCAGTTTTCACTGTGGTTCAGGTGGTTGGCATGGAATTTCTCCAGAGCCTTGTCTGTGCTGTAGCATTAGATCAGACTCTTTGCATCAAGTTGAAAATGAAGATACAGGCAATTGCTAGGACTCATTTGTTTTCTGGAACCTGAGATTACAGATTTTTTTTTTTCCCCCCAGTACAATTCTAATCAAGTAAAACCAAAACAGAAACAAACCTCTTTGTTCTTGTCACTTTTTTTTGCAGCAAACCAAGCCTATCGTCAGAAAACAAGAATGTTCTATTTCTGATTTTCTTCAATAGAAGAAAGTAAAAATTTTCCCTGGCCATGCCAGTGTTCAATGTTGGTGGGGCCCAAGAGAGACGACAGTCCTCCGCGGTCTCAGAGCTGCCTGCATGAGCTGGCAGAGCCATGATCCATAGCACATAAGCAAGTTTAGATACCTTGGAAGTTTTCTCATCCTGATGACCACCAGTTTTTCATCCAGGAATAGTTAGTTCAGGACCTGTCTATTAGCAGTTGCAAAATAAAAAGAAACAGAGCACTGCACCATGTGAAGTAATTTGCAGTGGTTTTCCTTACTTCAAAATAAGGAAAGCAGCAACAACTAACAGCCCATGTTCTAGAAGTGAGCTGTGTTGTTCCTTCTTCAACTACATGCACCTCAAAAGACTATTTCCTCACCTCTTGTGTTGTTACTTAACAACTATCTCTTCCTCACCAATGCAGGTAGACTATATCAGTAAGAACTTATTCCCATTCTTAACACAAAAGAAAAAAATAAAACCGAGACAAAAAGGAAAGTCATTTGACGTGCCTGAAGTCACTGCGCGATTCAATGGTTGAGGCTGAGAGCTGACATTTCTGAATTCCTAATGGAGACAATTCTTCTTTTAATTAAAAGTAACCTGGGACACTTGTCTCACCATGAATTTTCAAATACATCTGAACTTTCTTCTATTTCAGTATTCAGCCCAGAATTAGAATATGTTCACCACAAAAGTGTTAAAATATTTAAAGCAGATAAGTGAGAAATTTGCATTTTGCACTATAGCTGGCATACCTCAAATATTGATCTCAAAACAACAAATCTGTAAAACGTATTGATGTTTTCATTTATCTAAAGAACAAATCCTCTGTTGTTGTCCATAAACATACGTTCAGCTCTCAGCAAAGACCAAAATTCTGTCTGAAAGCTACAGAATCTCACCAAAGGATCAAGAAGGCTTCATATATCACGTGTTAACTGTTCCTGTATGCCCTGGGAGCTCCTGATCAGGCTCATCAGCAATCACAAACCCTTGCTGGCTGACCAGCCAGGTTTCATATCAGCTTGGTTTCCAGCACAAGTGCTGTCCAAATCAACACCATTCCCATGCAATATTTTAGATTTCAGCAGAGTAACATTTTCCTATGGAAAAGCCTTCCCTCTGAAAAATCCCTGCTAGCCCTTGGTCAGGAAGTTTCCCATGACAGGGCTTGGCAGTGTGATGGAGTTTCCTACCAACTGTGTCCTTAGAGGAAAAACAATTTATCACTTGTCTTGAACGGAAGTTGTGTCCCAGTCATTGTTAAAAATCAATAGTGAATCACTGGGAAAGGTTGGATTTGATCAAGGGTGGCTCCTGCTTCCAGGTATCTAATTTAACACAAGCAGATGCTCATGGTTTAAACATTGTTAGTTGTCAGTTCTCTCAGCTGTTAGTTTTAGGCAAGTGTGTGAATACTTCATTTGCTTCCCTTGTGGTGGTGCATGGATGCTGCAGGGACAATGACTGCACTTCAGAGAGAGATGGATCCTGCACTGGATGGATGTGAACTAGCACCTCTGAATCCTAGCATTTGCTAGGAATACTGTTGCAGCCTGCATACCCCTTTGGCTGAAGGTATGCTTGAGCTGATAATGTTTTCTGCAGATCAAACCAACAGTAACTGTTGGTGTTTCACCTGTCATCTTATCTGTAAACTATACTGTGTCGGTGTGAGCTGAAATTCCCCCCCCACCAACAATAACCAGGCTAGCCCAGTCTGGAAGCAAATGAAAAGCTGTATTTACAAGCAGAGTCTAAAATCTACAATGAAATGCAATGAATATGTAGAAATATACAAAATTCACAACATTCATAAATATATACAATCAACAGAAAAAGCACAACCGATCTCCCTTTGCTTCCCCCCAAGGGGACCCTCCCAAAGGGGCCTCCCTCTCCCAGGAGCTTCCCCCCCAGACCCCCCTGGACAGAGAAGCACAGTTAGTTAAGCAGAAAGTTGTTAACTTAGCTGCCAAGGTCAGTACGTGTTATCTTCAGCCAGAAGAGAAGAAGAAAACAGCCGCCAGACAGCCCAGCAACTGCCCCCACTGCCGAACGCAGAATGTGCAGAGTGCCTACTTTGTTTTGGGTAATAGTTCTTAAACATTTCTATCTATCCAATGGAAGTGTTTAGAACAATCGTTATTTTGCTTTCTTACACCCAATAGTGACTTATTTACATTCTTTCACTTTCTCTGTTCTGAACTTTGCAAGGAAAAATTAAAAAGACAGTTTCAAACCATCACATATACTAATTCATCTTCTTTCAAGATGTTTGTTTGAAATCTCAACTCTGTATGATTGGTTCAAGTCCATCTTCCCCTCACATGCATACCCATGCCCCAATACCCTGTGCTCATCTGCTACTGGAAATTCAGCCAGTCCAAATCTGTGCATAACAAAAAATTTATTGGGCCACAAGTTTCTTCTCACTGATATCAAAGTTCAATCTAGTTATTGCTTTTCTTCTAGTAACTCTCTGGGGATTTATTAGCAATCAAACACTATTTTATACTGTGTTTGGTTGATAAGTTTGGGGAAAACTCTACTATCAATAATGCTAATTGCACAAATATTAATCTTATAGCATGTATTGATTAAAAAAATAAAAAGAATTCTAAAACCAGATTTTGCATTTTTGTTTTGAGCCAATCTTCTCGAGTAGCTTACAGACTACACTGAAGATACAATTTGTTACAAAAAACACCTGTGATGGACAGAATGGGTTTTAAATTTAGGTGGTCTTTAGAAGAAAGAATTTCTTCAAATGGTTTTGTAGTGTGGAACAGGGAGGAATCAGCTTTTTGAACACTTTAAAGTGAGAGATAGTTTAACTTGGTCATTTCTTAGCTTGAAGTATGTTTTAATAATTGATACCATCGGAGACTTCACATGCAAAAGTTTAGGAAAAGGAGGAGAATATATCCAACATAGATCGGACATAGCTAAACTTTAGCAAAGCCCTACAAACACTGAAGTTTGTTGTTTGAAGACCTTGACCGGTCACTCTGGTACATTATTTACATGCTTGAATTCTTTAGCTTCCTTCCCTGGGAAGGCACAGTTAATTTTCTCAGTTCATGTGGGTTTGTGATGAATCAGATGGAGGTTTTTTTGGTGAGAGCCTCAGGCCTTTTTTTCAAGTTGGAAAATAAGATAAATCACTATCACTTTGTTTCTCTAGTGGAGAGATGTTGTCCATTTGAATATATATACTTTTTCCTCTTCTTTCTTTAACCCTCTTCCACCTATGTACAGGTATATGGCCACCTGGAGTACATTTTTCTGTATTTAATTTCAGATTTTTTTAAAATGTTTTTTTCCCTTGGGCTTTTGAAAGGCACATAGTTACCATTCCATGATTTCTGATCTCTCTGGTAAATCCGTACAGTAGAGAGAATATGCTATGGCTTTCTGCTTGTAGCTTGATGAGTCCTGTCTCAGAGATTATCCTGAACGCTGATTACTATAAAACTCTAAGCCTGTCCTACAGGAGTATGAATGCCGTCAACAGCTCTTGACCTTCATTTGAGTAGAGGAGCTACGCTTGAAGAGCTGCACTTACAATAAGGAATGCAAACAAGGGGTTACATTAGGCCCTATGAAGTGAGCGTGCGTATTCACGAGTGCATGCCCTAGCACGCTCCAGCTATGAATGTAGACTTACTTCTTTTTGGCCATTTTGCTTACTTTCTCTTTCCCCCTCTCTCCCTTCTCTTTCTGTTCATGAGTATTGAAGGCTTTTTTTTGTTATTTTTATTGGATCCTTTTACAGTCTGTGTTTTAACACAGTGACGCTTTTATATAGTAGCACAAGAATCTCTGCAGAATAATTGTGAAAGCAGTATGGGTTTTATATATTTATATATATGTTTGCTAATGCTGTCAATGTAATACACGACGTCCGTTTTCCATTTCATTGCAGTTTGTGCAGTGCTAGTCAAGACAAGACAAAGTTAACTTTGAGCAGAAATGGTGTGTGGGGATTGGTTTACAGTTTGCATCCAGAGGAAGGTGGATTGCCTTAAAAAGGCAAAGCTCCTTACAGAAATCTTACCAAAGCGTATCTGCTCTCTTGCTTTTAATTTGCATTTGAATTTGGGCATAGGCGAATTACTTATATATTGATAGCATAGTTTCATGATACTAATTTCACTAAAAGCATGATTGTCTTCAGAGGACTTTGAAACATGTTTCATGACTACAGGAAAGATCTCCTGGCTAGTCTGTCTCTTCCACTTGCCTTGATAACACTAGAAGTCGTCTTTTCCATGTTACCAGTTCTTTACCTTAGGTAATGTGCTTTTAAAATACTGATGCACCTGAGCCCTCAGATGTGATCAGTGAAATCCAACAGGTAGCGCCTCTCCCATCAAGGACCCCCCACACAGCAGTGGCAGCAGCAACACTTGCTCTGGGCAGCACTGCCTGTGAATTTCCCTGGGAGGGCAAGCTGTGCCCTGCTGGAATTGGAAGGGCATGCCTGGGCGGCAGTTATCTGCACTGAGAGGAAGGCTATCTTTTTTCTCTGGGAAGTTAGGTCCTTCTGCCAACAGCCATGGCTGGGGGCATCTGCTGTAGGAAGGAGAGCTGCTCTGGTGTGATGGTGCAGTGCTCTGGCACCTTTGTGGGAAAGGAAGGCCATCAGGCAATTCCTCTCAGCCTCCCCTCTTCTCCAGCTCATCAGCATCGCAAGTTGTTGTCAATCCTGATGCCCCCAAGATCATGGGCTGCTCTGAGGCAATGGAGAGAATAAGGCTTAAAAGATTATACCAATGTTTGCTCCTCATGCTCCTCTTCCGTTTCCCATATTTGAATCTGTTCCTTTCATTCAGCTGCACTAGTTGCTGAAGAAGCCTCTCAGAGGCTATTACCTTTGGGCAGGAAACAAAAGAGGGACCAAACCACCTGGTGTCTGACTGAGGCTTTTCCAGGTTGATGTGTTAGCTGGGGGCAGCACCATGTTACAGCTCAGTAAAACCAATGTTTATGACAGAATAAAAGCCATAAAGTATTTTGGGGTTTAGAAGATGTCTTTGGGAAAAGGCATAAATGTTACTGTACTGAACTCAGTAAATATTTTGGCACTGATTTAGTTGGGGCTTTTTTCATTATTTAGTCTAATTTTTTTTTTTACTCTCTTCCTCTAAGAGAGTGAAGGCATGTACTTTGCAGAGGAGATTTTTACTTATGACGAGAATGTGAATCTTGAATCATATTAACCTATGTTTAACATGAAATTTTAGACCCTTGCTTGAAGGCAAAAATGTGGCAGTATTACGTTAGCTTTTAAAACAAAACACAATTAATGCAAATAATAACTTATAACTGCTTAATGTAAATGAGATTTTCTTACAATTATTTCTTGTTATTTTTAGCACATCAGGTCCACCCATTTGGCCAGGAAGCACCTTTTTCAAGAGAAACGGAGCCCTTCTACAAGGTAGGTGATGGATACGACACATTGGAGTAACAGTTCTACATAAAAACAAGCCTTTTACAAATTGCACCCCTTTCGTATTGTTCAGTGGGCAAGAATTTTTGGTTTCCTTTTGTCTCCTTTATTGCACATCTGATGCCTTGAAAATGATGATTTATTGCATACAGTGAGTGTAGTCTGTGAAAGTGGCTCCTTTTCTTCCTTTCTTGGATTATTAATTTGCTTATTTTAGAATGTGGCAAAGAATTTTTTTTCCCCCCTTCCCTTTGTGTGGCTAAAGAATACCCAGAAGGGAATCTTCTAGGAACATTGCTTTTTAGCTCTGTGATTGAATCAAGGTTGTTCTTTGAAAGAGATCCTTTCTTTTGCTTCCTAATTAGGCTGATAGCAAAATGTACCCAAAGGTAGGTAGCAGCGTCGTATTGGGGCAAACTGGCTGAGTATTTGTCTCAAGAAACCTACCATATTTAATGCCATTTGTATTTATAGAGGAGTATTAAATCTCTTATTTCCATTGGATGGACCATATAAACAGAAGCTATATGACTGCGGTTTTGATAGGTGAAGATTTTCAGTCCACCTTACTACACTTTTAAATCACTATTCACCGCTGAGTGTGTTCATATTTCTGCCATTAGGTGCATCAAACTACCACTGCTCTTAGTGGAAGTGTTTTGGAAATACAGAAGGCTCTTTCCCCAGTCTGCATGCATTTGTTTGTGATGCAAAAGTAACTTACGCCATTTAGAATGATTTATGGTCTTCGCAAGTATTTGTCCATGAAGTGTGTCAGTCTTGTGTTTATTCTTATGATGCTAAGAGTTTTCTGGCCTTTTTCATGGCAGAAAATGCTATATAATGTCCTGGAACATTTATCCAAATCACCTAGAATGGAGCATTACAATAAGAATCACAAGCAAATATTTGGCAGTGTTGCTCAACTTCCACCCACCAGAGTAATCCAGCATCTGTAGTTTACCCAAGAGGATTTTTCAGCTGACTCCTTGCACATATTGAAGAATTTGCATAATTCTATTATCTAACATTTATGCTGAGTTTCAAGCAAATTTTAAACTCATTAAAGCATTCAGATTCATTTCTTAATACTAGGAGGTGGTGATATAAATTATAGAGGTTGTCAGCTCTTGGCTTTCAGTCTTAGGACAGATCTGCAATCTTTATAGTCCTTGCTAATGGGCAAAAATAGGTTGGTTCTATTTATTTTTAAAAAAACACACCACTGTTGTGAATATGCTTGATTTTTTTTTTTCAGTTGTTGAACAATTCTGGCTTTAAAGGTGTACCTGCACATACACAGACTTTGTAGTTTGAGTTCCTAAAAGGTAAACTATCCTATCAAGTCTGTGCAGCACAAATGTTTTTTACCTCTTCTTATCATGCAAGATATCCAGGAATTCAGAACAACTGTTTGATAGTCCTTCTTATCTCAGTGGTTGCTTAAAGCCTTTTCCCAATAAAGAATGGTACACTGTTCTCTACTCTCTTCTTTGCCCTCTTCTGCTTTCCAAATTGGGAAAAGAAAACCCTAAAGGCCCAAAACTTTTCAGCATATTAAAGCAATAGAGAAAGAGAGAGAGATGACTGCCTTTTCAAGCAGCTAGCAAAGCCTAACAGATCTTTAATGGAGTTGGCATTCTGCATTGCCATTTCAAGTGGAAAACCTAACCAATTTGAGCTCTAATATGCACAATGCAGCTGGGGTTGGAAGGATGAGAAGTGTGTAAAGAAAAACCTCATTAAAGTAGTCTTTTAACACTTCCTGGATTTAACTTTAAAACAAGAAAGTAACTCAACCAAGCCTTTCTGTCTTTCTGTCTATAATTTTCTTCCCTCAATGAGTACTTTAATGTGCAGGTTTCAGCAGGTTGTGTGAAAATAGCACGTCTACTTCTTTCCTACTTCTGACTGTCTTTTTCCAGAAGACTTGGCTACACTAGTAGTAGGTGCAAGAGGCATAGTATGAAGGAGCAGAGAGGTTTGTTGAGTAGTGCTATACATGACCATCTTAAGTCTTTTTTTTTCCAGTGCTTATATCCATCTTAATGCAAACATGAGGATGAAATTTCGAATCAGTTATCAGTTTCAAGTTACAGTACTGCCTTTTGATTGGGAAAAGTTTGGTAAACAAAGGGATGTGAAGATATTTTTACTTGATAAATACTTTGTTACATTTGAAAAGAATGTTCAGGGTGTGTTACAGATGACAATACAGAGTCATTCTGAAATTTTAATAAAGTTGATACTCACATGCACTTGTCACACTGCATTTCTTCTGAGTTACTAAGGCAAATGCTCTTCTTCTGGACTGCGGGATGAAGAGAAAAAAATTCTACAATGTAAGTAGTAACTTCTTTAGCCAAGAAAGAATTGTAGATGCTCATGCTTTCCATTTATAATATACCTGAACTATTTGGCTAAGTAACCCTAACCACTTTAAAGCATTTAATGTATCTCTCCAGAGAAAATGACCAAGAAACAAATTATCTGTGTACCTCGGAGAAAGGGAAGCTAAAATTCATTCTAGCTGTTATGTCCTTAATGTATTCAACTTTCCTTTTTGGCTGTCTTTGCTTGTACTTTGCTGAAGAATGTTGAACAAAATATTTGTGGTGTTTTCTTTTTGCTTATGTTCTTATTAGATAGGAGATGTCTACAGCCATTTCTTTTTTTCAGAATCATGGTACTGGTGTTCCAAGCATTAATTCTGTAATCAAAGAAACTAACAATAAATTTAGTTTTTGTGTTGAGTAAGTCACCTGCTCAGGTGCTCTTTGAAATTTTGAGCTACTTCTACTAGGTGAAGATTGCACCTTACATCCTTGCGCTCTTTGGTCTTATCATGAAGTCCTATGAAGAGCTTGAAATAGGTAGGACCTTCAGCCTTACTAGACTTGTATACCTTCTCTCAGAACTTACTGATACATCTGTGAAGGTTGCTTCTTGTAGCCTTCAGGATTCACAGATACAACAGATTTATACTCTTACTGTTTTGCTTTTTCAGGTTTCTTTTTCAGGTTTTGTAACTTTGTTACTGTACATGTTGTGGTTTTGTTTCAGTCACGGCTTAATTTTTTCAAACCTGCATGGAGAGCCTTTGTTCCCACTTCATTTTTATTCTCAGCTGTCAAAGCAGTTCCATTTTTATTTAATAAAAAGTATGACAGGAAAACATCTTTGTGGTGGAAAAGATCTAGACGTAGTCTAAACTCTTCAGAAACTTGTGCTGGGTAAGATAGATGGGCACATAATCACATTAAGACCTTGAAAAGTAATGCATTGTGTTCAGATAAGGTCAGCTTCCTTACCTCTCTTTTTATCTTGGGTATTAAGCTCATATTAGGGTAGGATGCAGTTTCTCACAGATAATGGGTAATAGTAAAACTATTATGCTCTCAATGTATCGAACATTCTTGCTGAATAAATTAAAAATACATCTTCAAATTAACTTTTAGTAGCAGTTGTGTAAATTCCAGCTGCTGTGTGCCACATAACCAGATTGTAGAGGGGTTTGGGTTTTTTTTTAAAGGTAAAATTTTCCTTTTGAAGTAACACCCTGCCCCCAATCTACCACACCCTCTTAGTAGGCTTATTTACCCTCACACTTCAGTGAAGTAAATGCAACATATTGCTGTGCCTTCTTGAATCATATTTGTTCTGTTCTGAGTTGCATGGAAGCATGTGTAGAAGGTACTTGTGGGTGTAATTACAGCTGGAACAAAACCAGCTCCATACAGTGAAACAGCGATCTCCATCTGCTGTTGCTGCTGCAGTGGGTGTTGAAACAAGAGTGCAAGACCTTCAAGAGTTACCCCAGAAGATTTGGGAGCCCTGTGACTAGGCAGTGGCTGACATAAAGCAATGCCTCCCCTCTTATTTACAGCAAGTACACATCTGCAAGGCTTAATGCCATTCTTTGGTAAGCTTTCTGAGTTTCTAGACTGGCAGAAGGAGGCCTTCGTGGTAGCACAGGTAGTGATTCTTCATCATCCAGGTAAGGAAAGTGAACCTGGGTAATCCAGTCCCTATTGCTGTTACAGCTGAAAAAAGAGACGGTCCTCATCACTGTGTCTAGATGGTCCTCCATAGAGTTGCTGCTTCCAGCTGTTCCCGACCAGCTGGAGATACATCCATGATCCTTGCCATGCTATCTGCTTTCCTGTGTGAACAAGGTCCTCTACTTCCTCTTCTGACATTCAGTAAAATTTAAATCTGCTGTCTGTAGATGTTAAATCAAAGATAGGAGCTCTTGCTCCAGAGATCCTGCATACCTGGACTCATACTTGTGAACAGGATTCATCAGTCAGTGAACTGAGTTCATGGCTTTTTGTTGAAGCTGTGTTTCTCTTTTAATTAGAATGGAAAAAAAGATTGGCAAAAATCACATCCCGTTCACAGGACAAAGGAGAGAAGGTGTGAGGAGCTGCATGTGGCCTCTGGTCCCTCGTGGCTGAGAAATCTTGAGAAAGGAGGGATTGTCATCCCCAGACCTCACAAGCTGCCGTGCTCTCTCTCTACCATCGGCTGCAGAGCAAGCAGTAGCATGTTTACATGAGAATAACTTGGCCTCTTTTCCTCTGGGGAGGAACTGTGTAAGACATTTCTGTCTCAGACTGATGTTTCCAGCAGACCATAGATGATCTGACTTGGTCCAGCTGCCACTAGCTGTCACTGCCTGCAAGGAGCTCTGTCAGCAAAGATTCGGAAGACACCGTCTTCACAGGGTCAGGTGTCCAGCATGAGACAGTGACTCCACAGTTCATTGCAGAGTGGAAATGGAAACTCAGGTCGCTGCTGCCACATCAACATTTGATGCCATCAATCTAAAATTGTGGCTTTCATGTTTAGAGTACTGACATCTGATATCTGACCATAATGCGAGACTTTTAGGAGATTGCCAGAGCACATGGATCAGTTTATTCTTGGTTGAGAATGGTGATTTATTTAATACAGCAAGAAAATTGCGTCCCTAACTCAGAACGTTTATTTTGTACAAATACAAGCAGACTAGACCTGAAAAGTCCTACATAAAAAGATGGGAAGCAAACTCTTTTATGAATACGTGCACACATTTGTACAGAGATGTTTTCCTTTTCTAATAAGCTTGAGAATCCTTGAAATGACCAAATAGGCCATTAATCCATTGTCTGCTGAGCAGTTGTAAGAACTTCATTGAGCAGATTTTGGACTTGACATTTTCAGGTGTTAGCTATTAGTAGAAGCACTTGCAGAGGTGGAAGTAAACCACTGGGGAGGAGGCAAAAATTCTCTCTTAAAAAGTAAGATGTCTACCCTGCATTTTTATGTAATAGTGATAGTAGCAGAAAAATACAACAGCAGCAGGGACCAGGTTTTTTTTTAAAACAAGTATTGCCCATACCAGCTACTCAGTCTTCTCTCTGGGAAGGTTTGGGAGGAGTTGTTACCTTCAGGATGGAAGTTGACAACAAAGTTACAAAATTGCCTATGTGCATACATCCACACATATTTTCTCTCTAATAGTGTGGAAGGATAGGGAGGTTTGTCAGTGCTGGCCAACAAATACAATAGGGCCCCAGCAGGCAAGGTGGACTTCTTTCTTCTGGTGGAAATTCAGTTCATCTGCTCTTGCCACTGCTTGAGAAAGACAGGTACAAATCCTGGGCATGTGGGGCAGAGATGCAGCCTATCCTGGAAAAGGAGGTGCTCATGAGGGTGAGGAGAGGAAGAGCAAAGAGCAGGGGAGACATGAAAAATCAGAGGATTCAGTAAGTCTAACATACATTTAACTTTCAGGATTGCATGTCTTACACCTCAGAAGAAAACTGAACTTGGAGAGAAATGCTGTTTTCTTCTGCTGCCTACACGTGCAAACAAAAGGCAGTATGGCAAGGTAGCATGTATGATACAGATAATTTAATATTATATAATACTTAAATGATGACTATAAGAAGAAGGACCAAAAAGAGTGCAAGGCAGTCCAGCCTTAGGACTGGTAGACTTAGGTGCTGTGATCTGTAACACAGCCTTGGGCAAAACCCTTATGCTCAGGCCAAAACAAACGCTTGCTTCACAACATGTATTTGGGTCTCTCACCTTCCCTGTGAATCTAAATACTTTGTTGGCTTTGGGTTATAATGCCTTGGGTTTCTGCTCTCTGAAATGAGAGTAATAATTGTTCTTCTCACTGTCAGAGCTGTTAGTCTGTAAAATGCTGGCTCTGTATCATATTCCAGTGCTCCACTAATAGGAGAACTGAGGGAACCTAAACTGTAAAGGAACAGTGCTGCTTGTTAGCTTTTGCAGGGAGGTGCAGTTTAGATTTTGGTGGGTATTTTTTTCTCCTTGAAGTTTCAATTAAGCTCCATACTTTGAGAAGTACGCTTGGAAATTGTCTTCATAAACGACTGATTTGTGTGGAGAACGGGAGGGGTTGAATGTCCAGTTTAGTTATCTTCATGAGAAGAATGCAGAACCTTTTGATTGCACCATGTCTTCTCTTCAAATTTTGCTTTTTGCAACTTCCAGTTCCACCCTCTTTGAAACTGTGGGGGCAATCATGTTCTGTGTTTGCTGGTGTCTTGGCTTTGCTCAACCTATTGAATTAACAGCAAAGCTGCTATATCTCCTTAACAATAAATCAGTTCTTATTCACACTGCATTATTATTTAAATTATGGGGGTTTCCTCCTCTTTTCCCTCCCCCCCTTGAAGGGTACCTTACAGTCTCTTCAGGAGCTTCTTTTCAGGAAGATGATTCACATGGTGCTTCCATAGAGACCAAATATTTGAGTAATTTATTTATTATTAGCATTCAATGTGTTTGCAGCAGTGTTATTGAAGAAGTAAAATTAAGTCTGAAGGCTTGTGCAGCATGTCCCTAAGGGAGTAATTTGAACAACAGAGCTCTCCTTTGTTTGGGAAAGTGGGTAAAACCCTTGTGGGGCTGCTGGGATCTTGAGGGTGCTGATAAGGGCTTGTGTTTGTTAGAGGATTTTAAAATGGCATTAACGCTGTGCATTCAATGAAAAAATCTCATTGAGAAACAGCATTTTGCATTGATTCATACAGAAGTAGTTACACTGGCATGACAGTTTCAGCTCTGTGTTCTGTGTAGGACATTTGTGTATACGGTGCTATATGTGCTATATCCACAGATCAGTTGCACAGTATGTTTATGGGGGTTTTATTTCTATTTTTCTAGCTGAGTGTTTTAAGACAATGGCAAAAGCTGTATTTTAGTAAGTGCCTGACATGTGGTCCTGTTAACATTGATGTTAGAGGCATTAGTAAGCAGATGTATCTGCTGGCTGTTTATATTCCTCATGACCAAAATGTCTGAGCTACCTTTGGCCTCTAAAGTTGAGAAGGAAGAAAACCGGACTGCAGCAGATAGATCACGTTGCAGAGTGCAGGAAGATAAGTTAAATTCCTACTGTGTTTAAACTCTGCGATTTATGGTTTAGATCTGCATAGATGTCTTTGCTATCTTTACAGATAACTTTGCATATTTTGTAACAGTCGCATGTCGTGACGTTTGAAATTATTACTTCTTAGTGACTCAAGATGAAGTTTACTGGCTTTGTTTACTTTCCTTGACAACTGGGGAGTGTGGGTGTGTGCTGCAAGGCAAGTCCTTCCACAGTGCTAACCTTGGGCAGAGGATAGGATACATCTGTATGTACCTGGCTGTCCAACCTTCTGTATCAGCTGCTGTGTGAGCTGGAACAGTAAAACAGCACTTCACAGTACACATCAAAGATAAAATAACTGCTGCTGCAAGTCCCTGCATTGCTGGCTTGGCTGCCTCAATAACTATCATAGTGCAGGAAGGAAGAGGGAAGCTACCCAAAGCATGGAGCAGGTGAGAAGCTGGGTGGTCCTTTCCCAGACAGAGTTCAATGCTGAAGTAATCTACAAGTACTGTTGCTCCTAGGATGATGCTAAATGGCTTCAGATATGTTCTTAGCTACTTTTCAGGTTGGTCCTGCAGGTTATGTGGCTGTGGCTTTGAGATTTGAACACTGAAATCTACTTCCTTTAAATTACCAGCAGCTGATCTCAGCTTTTTTAGGAAAAGTATTTTCTGTGACTGGCCCTTTTGTAGGCATTGGCACAGCTGGTTTTATCCAGAGATACTGTCCATTCCCACTCCCGCCCCCTGCAAAACACACATATGGGACTTAGAAACTAACTGTGCTGCCCTTGGGTTTCAGTTGGGTGAAGGAAGATGTAGACTAGATACAGCAAAAGAAATGTCAAATTCCATGCAGAATTCCACCAATGTTTTCCTTTCCCTTCCTGCAGCTCTAATCTTCTTAGAGCATGAGGGTTATTCCACCTGTGCTGAGGGTCTCTGGATGCCTGGCAGCACGGTGGGAGCATCTCTTTGAGGGGCCATCATGTAGCTAGACATGATCACTGCAGATGCAGAGACAAGTCTGACAGCAGCCAGTGTCAAAACTTTTCTGTAGATGGAATTTGGAGCCAGGCCACCTCTGGCTAGGATGGGACATAGAGTGGAAAATGTCAGTGGCCTATGACAGGGACCTAGTGTGCCACCAGTTAGATGCCATTTTACAGCAGCAGTTCTCTGAAAAAGGTCATGGTTAGAAACTAGCAGTAAGATTTGCATGGTAACTTGAAAAATGGTAGAGCATACAAAGATTTATTTTCCATAACTGTGAAATTACTGTCATTATTGCCTCAAAATCTCTGGGCTGATGAGCTGCAACATATGCTCCATGCTGAGAGCCTGTGAATGTTTGGCATTCCTAAAATGTGAAGGTGGCTGATATTAGAAGTAATCTTGGCTTTCATACTTCTAGAGTCTGTTTGAGAGCACAGCTACAAGAGAGGCATAAGCATGTGCTTTACATGGAGATTACTAAAATAAGAACACTATTGCAGTTGTGTTGCTATGATCAGTTTTTAGTAATGTGCAAATGTTACCAAGTTGAGCTGTTCTTAACTACGTGCTGGGTTTCTTGAGACAGACCTGTATTGAGAAAATTTAAAACGGAAGCTCTGGGGGTTTTTAAGATGCTCTTTTGCTATGACCTGCTTGTGCGATGGACCATTAGATGTTTTGTAATTCCTGGGAAAGCCAAAACTTCATAACTAGTGAAAAATAGTGAAGATAATGAAGTACGTTCATGTCCTGTGGGGTTTTTTATATGCTACTTGTGTTGGATGTTGTTCGTGGTTAACATTGGCAATAATTTTTTCTCTCTAACATGCTAAGAATTTCTCTCCACTGATCAGAGCAGATCCGTGTGCTGCTGGTTAAAGATTGGTATGTTCTTGTTTGTATAAAAGACACTTTTTATAATGTCTAGAAAAAACGGCAAATTAATGCAAATGACATATTACTAAGAGAACTTACTTTTGTTTGAACAGTTTGGAAAAGTAGGGACTTTCTTAAAATGGAAGGGTGGGCAGTGGCTTGCACATTTCACTGCATTATTTAAGATAAAAGTGAAGAAAATCTGTTGGTATTAGACATTGGAATAAATCATACCACTAGAAATTTTTCAGTTGTACACTTGAGAGTATGCAGAGCTCTAGCATGGCCAAGTTTGCTCTTAAAACTGTGAATGCAGCACTTGATTTTCCTGCACTTTGTATCAGACTCAAAAGTGAACTGATACTTCAAGAGGGAAGGAAGCAGGATTGTTTTCATTTATCAATAAAAGTGCAGTATGTTCAGAAACCCCAAAAACAAGGCTAGGGGTCCTTTCGGGGTACATAGTGCTTTATGCTACTGGTTTCATGCTACTTGAGGTGCATCTGCCAAGGCAGTAGACTGTGAACATGAAAATTATTCATACAGCACTTATTCCTTACATCCCTCCTGCTTTGTGAGGGGAAATAAGTTGCATCCAAATTCTGAAGGATGAGCTTGTACAAATAGTCCTCTCTAATCAGCAGAATGGGATAAACTCTCGCTTTCTTAAAGGTGGTCTTTGGGAAGAGTCCATAAGACTTTAAGGCTGGTAAAAGAATTTTTAATTCCAACCACAAAATAACAAAGAAAACAGGATTTTCCTTTAAAGTATTTTAGGATAACCTCCATCAATTTAGACATACCATTACAGAATCCTTGAATTCATCTTACATGAATCTCTCAGTGCTGTTTCTCTTTAAAAGTCGAAGTTTCACAATACTTGCAATAGCATACAGTAAAGGTAATAAATTCTCTTTCTCTCTCACAGTATTTATTTCTGCATCTAGCCCATCAGTCTGCTCTGTAGTGCATGAGAAGGATAAGGTGAAATTCAAATCAAAATTCTTCATACGGTAATGGGAAATTCCAGTCCTGGCTTTTACACATATGCACAATTTGAATGAAAATACTAAGAAGACTTCCTGCACATCTTTCATTTTCACATTTCTACAATACATCCTAGCTTTGAAGCTTTTGCACTTTATTTATTTGTGCAGATATATACATTGTTATAAAATAGGATGTGCTGCTTTGTGAACTGCATATTGGATTTCAGCACTCAGTTTCTGGTACTAATATATGAATTTGTTTCTGCTGAGAAACATGAACAAAAGGTTGTTTCTTCTGGAGAGGCAAACATAAAATAACTAAGTCCAGACCACCTGATCAGCTGTATGTGACAAGTGTCTGTGCTTGTGTGTATATTTAAATAAATGCATTTAAATATAAATATGTGTAGCTGTCTAATAAATTGAACATGTACAAAGAAACACACAGTTATGTATGAAAATACCGCTTTTTTGTGCTAGAAATTTGGTGCATCTGCCCTGTTCTCAAAGTCTGAAACTCATCCGTGGAGATAAAATTACTTTTAAATAGGTTCTAGTGCTTTTCTGGGATATCTGAATATTACCATTCTTGTTCGGAAATGTTTTCTGCGTCTTCCAAATGCTAGGCTTAAGATACCAATACAGAAAAATGCTATGTTTTACTAGTGGGTTTTGGTGATGAGTACTGTCCTTCCCACAACATGTTTTATCTCTCCCTTTCCCCTCTATTTTTTCTCTAGAAATATTTTCTTCTCTATAGCATTTTGTGTTTCTGTCAGTCTGCGCATTCTATCTTTTGGAGCAAATTTGAAGCTGTTCCCTTAATGATTTTTCTGTCGCTCTCCTCTTCAAGCAGTTCTAGTTTTTATTACTGCAGTTGACATTGCTAATGCTTAAAGCAGTTTTGAGTTAAAATACATTAGATGCATTGTAAGTTTGTGTCAGTGGAGGGTAGTGGTGGTGTTTAAAATAAATTAGTTTAATCTTACACTACCATGAGTTCATGTTGACTTGCCCCCCCCACACACACCCCCAAAATTTCCCTGGATGTTTTACATCAATAACAGTGTACTCTATTACCAAACAAAGATAGGTTTCTCTATGTGTCTTAGTTAAAAGGCACCTTGTTTGCTTTGTGATATCCAGAGAGGTCAAGCTATGCTTCTGGACCTGTCTCTTGCAAACTTTGCTGTAGGGGCTGCTGAAAGAGATTCTGTTGTTCCTTGCCTTGATTACACTAATAAACCACAAGCATAACTAAGTCTCCATTTTCAAACATCCTCATATGATTTAGCGCTTTAAAAGCATAAAACAGCAAATGGTGCCCAAATGCATCATCAGTTAAAAATTGGATAATTTTATTTGTTTGTTTCTCTGGGCTGTCATCAGTGTCTGAGGAGTTCTGTCTATTTGATTTTGCTTTTTGGCTTTTTCAGGTAGCTCCTTTCACTGTGTCTCTAGCTTAGCTGCTCCTTTAAATGGGTTATAGTATCTTGCACAAGTAAGCTGTTCCTTTCCTTTGGAAATGAAGCCGGTGTAGTATTGGTAACAAAATGAAACTGGAAGAATGTGAACTGGTGCCTGAGTAAAGGTTTAGCACAGCAGGTATGGAGTACATCACTGACACTTGTTTTTAGTGCCTTGGGTGGCATTAATCGCTGGCAAGGCAACCTGTGTATGACGTGAGGGCTTGGAGTGCAGATTTGTACAGAAAGGCAAGAGAAGTAGCTTGACACAGTCTGTTCGAATTGCTACTCAAAATAACCTCAAACCCTTAATTTTCCTCATGGCATCTGTTGAACTGCTTAATACGGTAGAAATGAGAGAGGGCAGAATTGGATGGGGACAGAACCTAGCAAGCACACGTACTGCAAGGTCACGAGTCCCTGGCTTTTCTGTTCAGTCACGATGGGGCTAGCAGAGCTCCGATTACTTCTGAAGAACAGGATCCAAATTTACTGGAAGATGTCTGAAATGAATCCTTCTGAAATTTTGTTACTAGGATTAGTAGTTACTCTCCTGCCAAAGTTGCAGATGCATATAGGTCAGTGGCGTTGTGATTTATTTTGTAAACATTGCATGGTTTGACTGCTATCTTTAGAGATGCTCCCTCTGCCTACATGTAAATGTTCTTCTTGAAGAGTGACATGTTAAACTCTTGCCAGGTAGCCATTAATTTCCACTCCTGGGATGAGAGTGAGCAAAGATTGTGAAACAAACGTTGCTGAGTTTTTCACTGATTTTTTACCTTCTCTGTGATTAACTGCAACAGCAAATCTTAAATATTTATTTTGCAAGAGAGGGAAAATGAAATGTAAAGGTCAAGAATGAGATGTGCTAGTACACATGACTACTTAACAGCTGTTTAGCAATCCACAGATTGAGTAAAATAGTTTAAGATGATAATAGTGAGCTACTAGTCTAACTAAAGTCATTTATCTTCTTTTATTTTTTTTTAGAGATGTGGCAGTACTCTGAGCAGGGCAATATTTTCCACTGAAGATGTAAAATAATAATAAAAAACGTGTCTTAGATCTATTACCTGAAAACAGATTCTAAAGTATACGGTTCCTCTAGATGTTTTATTCAGCTGGTAAACCTCTTTTATAAGCTGAAATTCTTCTCCAGGTAATATCCTAGAGGAGTGTGCTCTGTAAGCCTGACAGGGGAGGGACAGCTTTATAGACCGGCAACAATACGTGAAGAATCTTAAAACTGCTTCTTGGAACAGCCTGTAACCTGCAATTAGGGGCACATCCAAGTGTTGCAGTGGCTGGCCAAGGGTCCCAAGAGAGGAGAGAAGCTGTGACCTTCAGCAGTTCCTGCTGCTTGTCTGTCACCATGGAAAACTCTGGTTTGAAAATTACTATCCATGATTTAATTTTGAACTCTCAACTCAACCTGAGCAACTGTGTCTGTAAATGTGTAGTACCCCACCACACTTCACATGTTTCAGATTCCTTAATTATATTGTCCCTGCCCATGGCAGGAGGGTTGGAACTAGATGATCCTTGTGGTCCCTTCCAACCCTGACTGATTCTATGATTACTTCACATATAATTTGATGAAACATAGAATATTCATATCAAAGGATGTGAATTATGTGAAGCAGTGGGCGGCAGCGGTAATTAGTGTCATGAGCCTCTGTTTGTATGCCTGTGCTAGTTAAACCAGTCACATGTGCTACTGTTTGGGACTGTCTGTTGTGTTGAAGTGCAACACCCAACACACTGGAGGCATTTTCTTACTAAAGGTATCTTTTTCTACACCTCATCTTTCCAGGTTTCTTTCATTTTGATTGTTTCTTAAGTATTTATTAACCAAAAATTAGGAAGCAAAATGCTGCCAAGTTTACATAGGAAACCTACAAGCTGAAGCCTGTAGAAGTTGTTCCCTGCAGGCGTGATATTCGGTCATTCAGAAGCAAAAAAAATCCTGTGTGATGAGTAGCTCCAGGTATGCAAACTGCATGCAGAGTAATAAACCAGGGATTCCCATTGTCCTCAGTGGTTGGAATGCAGGGGCTGCCTTTGGCCAGGAGACTGGCTGCTTAGGGCTCCTTGTTGGGAGCTGCAGTCAGCCTTCCAGAAGGTGGTGATACTCAGCTGACCTCAGTAAAGGAAAACAATTCCCACAGTTCATCTGGGCAACTACTGTTTTGAAAAGAGGCAATTGCAAAAGCAACATTGGGCCCTGTGAAAGGAGAAACCAGGTGACAAGAGCTAATTCGTATAAACTGTAGTTGGAATTGCAGGCATCTTTAGGAAGATCTCATTGCGTCAGACTCACCTGTCTGAGAATTTGTTTGTACATTCTTCTCTTCTTGATTTCCCTGACCTGGCAAGGAACAGTTTTATGTGTTTACAAAATGCTGAAGTTCAGGAAGGTTTTGACATGCTGTTCTTGTTACACCACAAAGATTGTTCCAGCTTTCACTGCACTGCTTCATGGTGGTGGTTTTACAAGTCTTATTTCTTCTTCACTTTCTGAACCCTATCCGGTTGCCTTTCAGACATAATTTATTCTGCCAACAAAGGTGGTTGTTAGCTACATTAATGAGCTACTGCTAGCAAATCGTCTACTATAAGTGGTGTATAGGCTGGAGAAAAAAATAGCAATTTACGTCTTTCCATGTGTGAAGTGGTTGTAAATTCCATTAGTACTTCCATGACCAGGGAGAGTGTCTTTTTATCTCTGATTATCTGTACAACTTCACTGTAAGCATAGCTGCTGTGTAAGATCTGGGCTAAGTTCCATGTGATAAACCCCAATGACACCTTCTGCTGTGTGATTCTGAACATTCACATGAACCCTCTGAAATTTCAGCCAGGAGACTAAAGATTTCTCAGGTGTTGTTGCTCAAGTGTCTGTACTGGCAGCTGGGACTGCACATACACATGCAGCTATCTCTGTCTGTACAGCTGTACATAAGCTGTACATAAGCAAGTATTTTCTGTTTAAAGTACTTGAATCACAGAGCACTCAAATTAAGCAGTTCATGCACTTTGGAATTGAAGAGGCTGCATTGGAGAAACTCTCCAACTGCAGCTGAATTAATGCTAACCAGGGCTTGAGGTTTGATGGAAATAGGAGTAGATGAGAGGCTGAGAAACGTGGCAGAGTTTCAGATTGCAAGGGTGAGGTGGCTGGGGAGCATTATCTTATCTAAATGGTAATTTCTGTTCTGTACATTAATTAAAACACATAGTGTACAAACTAGCATTTAGGAACTCTTTCAGAGGATCTTTTCCTAAGGGGACGCTTTGGAAGTAAATTGCAAGTTGTACATGCCTGCTTGGTGCAGCCTCCAAGATTGTACTGAAGCAAACAATCCAATTATTTGCCCTCTTCAAGCAATAGGGGTTTATATATGTTCATACTTTTGGGGAACCTGTTTTTTTTTTTTTTTTTGTTCTTACTAATGCATCTTGGGTATCCTCCTTATCATAGGAATTATTTTGGGTGGAAAAAACCTTTAAGATGGTCAAGTCCAACCATTAACCCAGCACTGCCAGGTCACCACTAAACCACGTCCCTACTAAACCACATCCTTAAGCACCACTTCTACACATCTTCTAAACTTCCTCCAGGGATTCTACCACTTCCATGGGCAGCCTGTTCCAACACCTGACAACCATTTCTCTGAAGTCCTTCCCGATAACCAACGCAAACCCCTCCTGGTGCAGCTTAAGGCTATTTCCTCTGGTCTTGTTGCTTATTACTTTGGAGAAGAGATAATACCCACCTCACTGCAACCTTCTTTCAGGTAGTTGTAGAATGTGATAAGCTTCCCCTCCGTCTCCTTTTCTCCAGGCTGAACAACCCCTGTTCCCTCATAAGGTTTTTGCTCCAGACCCCTAACCAGCTTTGTTGCCCTTCTTTGAACATGCTCCATCACCTCATTGTCCTTCTTTTAGTGAGAGGCCCAAAAATGAACCCACTACTCAGAATGCAGCCTCACCTGTGGTGAGTACAGGGACATAATCACTTCCTTAGTCCTACTGGCCACACTATTTCTCATCTGTTTCCTTCTGTCAAGAAAGGAACAAAACTATGTTTGTAGAGATTAACAGTGTGAGATGCAAGAATCTGTTTCAAGAATACTAGATTCATCAGTTTTAAAAGAAAATTTTTACCAGCAGTTAAGAATTTTTACTTGTTTCTTAATGGCTATTCATTATGAAGACTACTTAAACAATATTATCCAGGAACTCAGTTGTATGAGGTAAACCTGTTCTAGATGGATCTGATTATATATTTATTGTAAGTATAGCAACAATGTTCCCATTTAGTAATCAGAAGATATTTACATGGGAGGCATATTTTGATTATCTTGTCAGTTTTGCTTTCTTTCCCGTATTACGGTGCATTCATGACACCGATTTGTATGCATCCTTGCTTCTGTGTAACATCCTGTGTTCTATGTCTCAGGTGAAATGATCTCATGCACTGGCACAAGTACTCCTGATATTTTATTTGCTACTTTGCCTTCTTATGGAAAATATGCACATACTGTCTGAAATACCAAACCAAAACAATCCCCCTAAAAAATATTTCTCACTTGAAAAACTGTAGAATTTCTTGATTTCATAGTAATTGCAGTGACCTCAGGTACAGTAAATGATTAACAATGAAAGCCAAATAACAGTCTGCTTCTAGATTTAGAGGCAGGAATTTTGTTTTTATAGCTTTTGCAGAGGGACAAATACTTCATGTCATGGGAAAAAGAAATTGCAAATGCCCATGTGGAATCAAAAGGGATTTGAAAATGAAATGCAATCCTATGTGCCAAATACGAAATTGCATGTGGTTTGCCTGGGCATTCAGGAAAATCCACTGTCCTAATCTAATCCAAATAATTAGATTTTGGGTTAAGGTAGGCTACAGTCATCAAAATCAGAACAGGTAGAGATAATTTTTGTCCAGTCTGGACCCTCTTATTATGCTTGGCTTATTTTTCATCTTTATAAACTTCTGTATCTTTCTCTTCAATGATTAATCTTTTGCAGAGTGCAAAAGTTATTAAGGCTAGCAACAGACAAAAAGATAAATGCTGACCTTTCTAATTGGCTCTTGAAACCTGAAATATGTACCACTTGGAGCATTAATAATATTTGTGGAATGGTTTGTCATCCAAAGTATTTCTTGCTTCTTCATGAAGCCATGCTAACCTCAGATAAATAAGTATCTGCTGGTGCCTCCACTTAATGGATTTTTCTGCATCATCGTAGAAAGAAATCTTAACTTCCAAGTGATTGTCAGTAAACTTCAGTAGCCAAGCATACCTTACTGATGGTTCCTTTGCTTGCTTTGCTAAGTGTGATCATGGCTGGAAATAAATGATTCACTTCTTTATCTGAAGTCTTTGACACTAGGAATCAAGACTTAATCATTCTCTGCATTGATGGGTAGCAGAGCATAACGACTCTCTCAAGGCTGACAGGCTGATATTTTGTTCTTTGTTCGTGTTCTCTGGAGTTAGTGGAAAGGGCTATAAAACCTGTGATTCTTCACAATGAACTGGGGGTTTTCAAGCATAACTTGAAGATTCTCTTACCTATGTTAGTACTGAAGCTGAGGTGTCTGGTAGTACCCTGGAAAGCACAACGGTGTCACCACTGAGAACATGCTTGTTTTTACTGTGTTCTGCAGACTAGCTGGGATTAACTATTTGCATTGTACTGTATTACAGCAAATTTTATTAGCAGTGCAAATCTATAGTCTGTCCTCACAATAAGGACTCAGTAAATGTGATGAAATGTGTTCCATTTGTTGGAGTGTAGGTCTGTTAAAAGTGTCTGAAAAGAAAAGAATGCCGGAAAGTACTATGCTTTTACAAAGGGGCAGAAAAAAGACTAATGAGAAATTTAAAAGAAAAACAAAAGAAACAACCACCACCGAAAAAAACAAAACAAAACACCACAAAAGACCTTTCCTGTGGCTTTGTTGCTGTGATAAAAGTAGTGGGTTCCAGAGGCTTTTAAGTCTTTAAAACTGGCCTGACACGTGAAAGTGCAAACACCAAGCTAATCTTGAAGCACAAGTGAAATCACATTGTATTTGACTTTAAAAGGAATGGTAAAATGTGTCTTGCTGGGCCCCTGATGGATAAATGAACACTGATGTTTCAGAATCAAAGCAGCCCATGTAAATTCATCCTGAGGTGTTATGTAACAGCTGAGGGTTTTAGGAGAATTATGACGTAAAAGCCTGATGCTTATTTAATAAACTGATCATTAATTACAGTTAAACAGTTTACTTCTGGAATGAAATTAAGAATAGCTTTGCAGCTCTTTTCATTTTAATTGCAGCATCTGTTGTGAGCCTAAGATTCTCTTCCCTGACACAGTATATGCTGCATTGATGTTGTATGTGTCTTATTGGCTGGTAGTGTTTTAAAACAGATTGGTTGTTTATTTGGGGGGTAACACATGCCCACTTCAGGAGACACTTACCAGTTTGCTCTGGTCAAACAGCAGGAGCAAATTGTTGATCCACTTTGGGTTTGATTAGTTTCCTAGCCATGTTTTTCCCTTTTTTCCCATCTCTTTTCTACCACTTCCAATTAAATCATGTAATCGTAGAGAAAGGCACATGTCATTGTACCAGCATTACAAAAAGATGATTTAGTAGGAAATGTATGATTAAATTTGCTTAGAAGCACTGCTGTGGCAGGTGGATGGATCCATCAGTAACTAGCAAGATTTCTAAGCAAAAGCTTCAAATGAGGTGCCAACTACTTGAAGTTTGGGACCATCTCTCAGTTGTGTCTTATTGTGAGTCTGTAGTGTGCTGTAGCAGCCACTTCAACTTAGAAGTTTTTGCCCTGAAATGAAAAGACTCGTGCTCTCAAGATGTTTGAAGTTTTGAATTGTCTTCATTTCTGCAGCAGCCACTGACTGAAGAAAGAATGGGCTTATTCATATTTACACTTTCCAGGGGATGGATGTCCTGTCCTAGAAGGGAAATGGCAGAAACAAATGTATATGCTGTAGAGAAGGAAGAGTTAGTACCTGAGTTTCAAAGAAAATCACCCAATGACCCAAAGCACTTACATAGCAGATGATTGTAAAGAAAGTAGTATCCTGTTGAACTAAACCCAGAACATCTTACAATTTGCAACTACATTTCTTCCTGAAAATCTTTCTTTTCCAAGAATACTTAACTCCAGAGTTTGCAGAGAAGATCAAATCTTCTTGTCCAGAGGTATGAATAAAAATTTGGATTTCCTGAGAGGGTAAACAAATTCAAGATAATGATGCTTCAGTTTTGATAATTCCTGCAGTCATTTTTTCATGTGGCCAGTAGTGGAATAAAAGCAAACAGGATCCTCTTATTGGAGCCTGTGTTTTAAGGCAGTGTTCACAGCAAAGAGTGCTGGGTGTAATAGAAATGGTAATTTTTACCATTTCTTTTGGGGGGGAAAATCTAGTATTTCACACCCCCACCCCCACTGTTTTGTTGTGCTTAGTTTTGGGGGAATTCCTGACACACAGACATATTAATAAAGAAAAAGAGTTAGTACAAGATTTGCACTGTGACTATTTACAGTTAATACAGAGAACAGTGGTACCTTGTCTAATTACAGGTTTTAGTTGTTTCCCTTCTTTTATAAGAGACCTTCAGAGAGCAATGTATCAGCTGATAGAGCAGAATAAAATTTTTCACATACATAGGTACAAATCTAAAGACACCACTTTGTTGCCCACATGTGGAGTCCTGGTACCAGCCTGCACATCTGGTGCACACAGCGCAGAGTGTGATCACTGGTGGGCTACTCTGCAGGTGACAGAAATGATGTTCACCTATGTCACATGAAGAACACTGTTTGACCTCCGGAAGACTTCACCGAAGAGATTATCAACTGTGGTGTTCTCAGTGAAGGACATTTAAAATTTTTCCGTAAAGGCTTAGAGTGTGCTATGGGAATTAGTGGTGACAAGTCCCTTTTGTGTAGCCATAGTTCAAACAGGCAAAAAAGAGCTCATTCCAAAATACTTGCATAAACTGGGGGCTTTAAGCTTAATTAGGGTATGTATGTGGTAAAAGGGGGGGGGGGGAAGTTTCCACCTTATTTTAAATTATATTTGTGCAAATTTTATACATTAATTCCGTGTTTTACTCTGAACAGCAAGTTAGGAAGGAAATGGTATAGACTGAGTCTGAATTTTAAGTGTGAGCAGTGTTTAAAAAGCAATTAATGCAGAGGTGTACAGAGTGATAAATGGGCAGGGAAGCAAGCGAAATGATCTTGCTATAACAGTTTAATGTTCAAGAGATGTGGTAGGGAAGCGACTCATGCAGAGCCTGCATTTCTGCTGGGCTTTTGCACAGACAGATCCTGTGGCAGGGCAACATTTGTATGCAAGACTTCAGTAGCAGCTTTGACTTTCCCAGTGGCTTTACTTTGCCACAGTATCAATGAGTGTTTAATTACATAAATATCAGTTACTGAATAACTTTAATTATAAAAAGCTAAGATTTAATTGTGGTTTTGTAAGATGTGAGAGAAGTGAGACTTCTGTCTAACTTTTCCTCCTGGTGACTCATGGACTTTTACCCAGCACTGTGATGTATTTGTACGTTTTACACCTGGGGCACACATTCAAAAATAAATAGCCTGAAACTCTGAAGAAGTTGCAGCAATAGTCATGTTACCTAAGGGGCCTTTTGAGTGCTAATCAACTTTAAATACTTCTTTGTATGCAGTTCTCTTGTCTGTTCTGGTGTCTCTGACAGCTGGTCACGTTACTGGGGGCAACACGTGTACAGTAGGAGAACAGCCCCCTGTGGCTGTTACTTAGTTGGATCTTTCCAAGCAGGCATGTCCATTCCTTTCAGAAACAAGACAGAACCCAAAGTAGTAGAATTCGTGAAGTAAATTTAGGGAGATGCAATGGGTTATGAGTAATTACTTCAGTTTCTGTCTTTTAAAATGTTTATTTTGCCTGTAACCGAGAACTCCTCCCAAATGTTGGGCCCATTTTAATCCTTTCTTGTGTTCGGGGAACAGTGATTTACCAGAGCGAGAGACTGTAAGTTACAGTGCTGGTTCGATTTGACAAAAAATGGAAAATTGAATTTCTGTGCTGTTTTGAAAACTCATTTCTTTAAAGACCTTCCAGGTCTTTAAGCTTCTAACTCTTGTACATATAGTAAAAATGATACATATGCAAAGCAGCAATATTTGGAAATATCTAACTCTTTAAAGCATCGTGGCAATTTCTATATTTAGAAGTACATGTTTGTAAATAGTACAGCGCACTTTTTCTTACTTGATGGATAATGCTATATTTTGTTCTACAAGAAATGCAGAACTGCATCCACATGGTGACTCTGTGTTATGCTGAAGCAGTGTTCCCTCATCAAGCCTGAGTACCTGATGAGAACTGGCTTTGATCTGGTTTCTCAGGAGTGCAAGATGTTGCACACCAAGGTAGTTCTCTGGCACTGCTGCACTCTACTTGCCCCTGGTTTCATCTAAGGTGACATGGATGTGTTCCTGGCTAGCAGTGGGGCAAGATCCTGCCGCACTGGGACATGCAGTGCTGGGTGAGTGCCACCCTGGGGAGACTGCAACAGCATACACCAACTGTACCTGGGCAAGAAGGGGGAACTGGCAAATACTAGTGTATTATTTATCCTTACTAAAACTGGAAAATGTCTTAGCATTGTTACTGCTGAACGGCTTCATGTGGGTATGAATAAGACTGCGCTGCCTTGTGGGCAGTCAAAGGCTATTCAAACATCTGAGAGCACAGCAATAGTATCAGAACTAAGCAAAACTCTGTGCTATGGATTAGATCACACCTGTGATGGGAAGGTTTTTTTACTGGGAGGGACTGTTTATTCTGGCATACTGCTGCACACCTGCCCATGTTTGTGTGCACTGTTGGCTTTTTGCTGTCTCTCAACTGAAGGTACTCAGACCACTGTTTCTATTGCCAGAAACGGAGCACAAGTTTGAACCAAAATACTTTCTGGATTTGAAGTTCCAGCAGTCAGCCAAGGAGGACAGAAAAGTAATGCTATCAGTGGCAAAGCACTGAACAAGCAAGGGGAATAAATCTGGCTCTAGGGCTTAGGAAAGGATGTTACTGGGATTCCCTATGCATTTAGTTGCAGTGTTTTTTATTTTAGAAGCGGAGTGTCCATACCCGTTTATCCCTGCTCACCGCAGGGGCATTGGACAAGATGACTTTTGAGGGTCCTTTCCAACCCAGTGCATTCTGTATGATTCTATGATATGTAACCAGTTGTTATACTGTAGGCCACTTACTTTTGCGGTAATATTCAAGTACGTTTTAAGTGAGAATTTCTTCGTTCTAATTCATTTTAAATATAGACATAAAAGAATAGGTTTGGGGTTGTTATTTGCAAGACTTTGTTTCTTTAAAAATGGCTTATATCAGATGTGTTTTAAAATGTTTTGATTCATATTATCAGTTTGAAGTGCAGATCAAGTCAACATTGCAGCAGCCACCATGTATAGATGTATGAAGAGCATCTTTTTGTAAATACCAATCGATCTTTCTCTGAGTGTTTTATGGAATGTAACATAAAAGGTGTATTCCTTGCCAAAACTTCCTTTGTGCTGGGCTTCTCTCTAATGTAATTTCCATCAGTTAAAGAATAAAGAGAACATGTTTTTGCACCCATTTTCCTTGGCAGTGCACAAAGAAAAAGAAAGGTTGAGAATATTACTTCTCAGCTACTTCACACAAAGAAATACTGAACTGCTTTCAGAAATCTCTTAGTACAAATGCCTTCTGTCACAAGCAATCAGTGTTACACCATTTTGACACAGCTGTACAGGATACTGCAGTGTGTTATAAAATTGTTGTGCTGGACTCAGTACAGGAGGCCTGAGCACAAGCCATAAGTCTGATTTTGCATGATCACATGGGTGCTAATTGTGGAGCAAGAATCATTTCAGCAAATAGCTCTTGTGAAACTGTCTAATGCAGTGCACTTGAAAGACAAGACACACCTAGAGCAGAGGTGCTTGGAGAGGGGCTGATTTGGAAGGGTGTCTGTGTCTATCTTTAGGTTTGTGCAGTCATGCTTGCCGTCTTACAAGAAGGAGTAAGTTACATCCTCCATTGCTTATACAGCACTTGCATTGGCTTGGCCTTCTGATTCTGTCAGCATGTCTCATGTCACAACACTGATCTAAACACTGAACTAAAAATCTACTTGGCTGTTCTTTCTCTGGTTTGAACTTAAATACATCTTGGTTGAATGCTTGATCTTAAAAGGGATCCAAACACTGTGAAAGGGCTGGATATTTTGGGGACTTCGTATTTCAAGCCTTTATATCCATAGCAGTAGATGCCCGACCAGTGCATTATACTTTCCTGACAAGTTGGACTGTAGGACACTGAGTGCATGGCTGTATCTTTTGCTAGCGGAAGTGTTTTCTGCCAGTTCTCTGTACTGGGAGCCAAGGTTTGACTGGGAGAAAGAGCTGAACCCTCACTTGAGAGGGATGGAGAGGGAAGAAGCCAGAGGGCTGCAAACCCCACCTAGAGTGGGCAGTGCTGCTGCCAAAGAGGGAATGGCCCTGGCAGCCAGCAGTTAGCCTGGTTCAGCAGCTGCCTAAAGGCATTGGGAGGAGAGAATTTGTGCTGCGTGCTTGGCATGCACTGTAGTTGTTCTGCTGTCATAGCCCCATGCAGGAAAAAGAAGGTAAAGAGCTGAAGTTCCCCATGGTTGTTGGCATAAACGTAGGCACATGGATGTGCTTCATGCTTGTTAAACTTATATCCCTGTTGCCCTGTTTCAAATGACCTGTGTAATACCAAAAAAGAGATTACAGTAAATAAAATGTTCATCCTACTTTGCGACTGTCAATAAACAAATATCTCCATTTTATGTTGTGTGCACGCATTTGGTTATCAGATGTTTCCTGCAATCCTGCTGCTTGATGCTCTTTGTATGTCTGTCCTTTCGGGACTAGCTTACGAATTCTCTCTCCTAATTACAGTCTTGCACCATTTAAAATAGTTCAGCAATTATGAGAGTGGTCATTATTTCATTAATGTGTAAGAAGAAAGCAAGATTCAACTCCGTTGGCTTCTGCTGGTCAACAGGTACTTTGAAGATAGGTGACTTCATTTGAATTTGAAATTCAAATATTTGAATATACTGGGGTTTATGCTCAAAATACCAAACGTCCTCCCTAGTGCACATACTATAAGAACATCCTCTAAATATGGTTCTTTGACTTAAAACCTGAAAAATTTATCAGACTTATTGACATCCCTGTGTTTTTTCATTTCCATTACAGTGTTTTGTTTAAAATTTAGTTTTAAGAGATGTTTTCTTCATGTTGGTTCCATAGTGCAGACTGTTCTATTTGCAGTGTGTCTCTGGTACATGGCTCAGTACAGGATACTGGAGGAGGAAAGGATGTTTGAAGATTGAGAGGAGGCAAAGGCCTGTCTATGCTTTTTCATGTTTGTTTGGGCTTTTTTGTTTAGCTATATTTCATTACCTTTTAGGGTGAGCCATTCAACTTCCATTGCTAGTTTTGGTTTTTATGTTCTTGAGGATAAAGAATGTATCAATATTTGTGATTCTAGTGCATTTTGAAACATAACTGGTGTATTTTTTTGCTTATATATCTGGGCATTGCATGATGAAAACAACTAATTATGCCTC
Organism: Indicator indicator; assembly: GCF_027791375.1. Taxonomy (NCBI): domain Eukaryota; kingdom Metazoa; phylum Chordata; class Aves; order Piciformes; family Indicatoridae; genus Indicator; species Indicator indicator. Next base: position 284,833 of record NW_026539191.1, read on the forward strand.
TGGGCATCCATTTTATTCAGTGAGAAGGGGACTCCTGATATGCAAATGAAGGGCACTCCATACCTGCATGAACTCTTTTCTGTTTTGGTCTTTAAGTTTAGTGTTTCCCTGCTGTTTTATCACAGGCATTTATACATGGTCAGTTTAACAGTTTCTTTCAGTAGCTTCTGAAGTTTCCCAACTTTTTGGGGGTGTTACTCTTGTAGCTTCCTTTAAAATATAATAGATAATTTCTCAGATTTTCTCAAACTGTGAGGTCACAAATCTTGTACTTTCAAGCAAACTGTAGCTTTGTGTTTAGCATGGGTCAGGTTTTAAGATTGTTTGCCTTTAAACATGGCTTCTTGCTTTGCTTTCTAGTAAAGGCACACTTGCAGTTTCAGTACATGGTGTTCTTTACATTTGCTGATGGTGTGGATTGAGGCTACTACTAACACAGCAATAGAAAGGTTTTTATCGATACTTGTGTAAGGTGTGTGGTTCATTTTTCCCCATTGGATGTGTTGTTAAATAATAACCACTATAGCTCACTGTTATTTGTAGGTGAGTTTGTAAAGATATATATATATCATTTTGAAGGAGCACGGAGAATGCTGATCAGTGTAGAGTGTGTTAGACTATGGCAGTAAAAAAGGTATTCTCTAGGTGAAAAGAGAGCGATGTATGACATTCTGGTGACATGTATATAATTAGTTCTGGGGAAGTGAAATTAACCAAATTGAACTAGTCCTAGTAGGGCATTTTTCCTTGGCTTTCCTAGAGCAGCCTTCACTGAGGGCAGAAGGGAACAGGTGGAAGTTATCATAGCACAAGAAACATCTTTTTGTTCCTGCTTATCATCTAGCTTTGGTTTTGATCTGCCTCATACTTTGGGGGCTTTGGGAGCCTTCTGCTCCTCCACACAGGCTAGATCTGACTTTGCCACTATCTGGAAGCTCTACGAGGAGGATAAACAGGTATTTCCAGGTTGGTTGGTATCTTCCTAAAAGGAGAGGTAAATGCTAAAAAAACAAAGGCTGTCTTCTGTCTAGCTGACCAAAATGAGGCCAGATGGGTGTCTCAGTCAAACAAAACATCATTCTTGGAAAGATTTAAAGTACAGTCTGCAGCTGAGCATGTGAGGCAAGGGAGAGGTTTATGATGACCAGATTATTTCATCCAGCACCTGGAAGAGTCAGGATCTTGCTCTCTTCTGTGTTTTATTTTCTCTTGAAGGCTTTTATGTATGGCACAGTATTTCCTGTCCTGCCAAGGTGATGTGATGTGGTCCTCTGTGGTGTGTGGACTACTGCCAGTTGCCATGGCAATGGAAAGCCTCTCCAGCTGAGGACAGAAACACTCCATTGCCATGTTACCGCTTGGAAATGGCTACAGCGGGCAGAGACATCTCATCCTGTAGGGTGTATCCCATCAGTGATTGAAATGTACTGACCCTACCCAATGAGATTGTGGATCCTAGGATGAGAGTGCTTATTTTTAGACTGAAAGGGTATCACAGCATACTGAAATACATCTCTGCTCTCATGTGGAAAAACACATTTCTGGTGTACTGCATTCCTTCTGCCTAGAAGGGATTCTTTCCCCTCACCTGCTCCCACGCAAGAGCACAATTACCACAGTAGACTTGCTTAGCTATCAGTCAAATCCTGTATTTAGTTGACTTTCTCTTGCTTGGTAAGTTACGTTTCAGTACACCATGAGCAAGTAGAAATATGATTCTTATATAAGCCAATTTAATTGAGTTTGTCAACTTTAATACCCCATTCTGATCTCATTTGCTGCTTTTCAACTTCACTGACCTCCTCAGGAGAATAGTTTCTGATGTACAGGATGATAAGGGAGGTTCACATCTGAAAAGCCCAAGTACTGCAGTGGAGGAAGGCAGCCAGGCACGCTGCCTTGCATGTTGCTGTTTTCACAATGTGGCCTTTCCTCACATGGTACAAATATCCATTGGTTAGGAATGGAAGCTGATAACTGTTTCTATCTACAGACAAAACACATCCTCCATTGCAAAGTTGTTGTATTCCCTCACGCTCTCTACACACATAGGAATTTCATATAATTAAGTTTGTAGACTGTATTTTTGTAGCTCTTTTTTTATCTCTTCTACCCTGCTGTGGGTGCTGCCACTATATAAAAAGCAAGCAATGAGGGGAATGTTCAGTAGGCTTTTATAATAGTTTATTTTAAATCCTTGCCTGTGTATGGGTAAAATGTAATTAAAGCAAGCGCTACATTGTGAATGATGCTAATTCTGAAAATATATTAAGTATATATCATGAAAAGTTTTATTTCTGAAAGCTCTAGTTTAATAAAAATAATGGAGAGCAATGGAAATGGAAGTCTAGTTGCATTGTATTTTTTAGTAACTGTAGTACTAATGAGCAGAACATTTTTTTTTTCCTATAATTTTTTAAAATGGCATTAGTATTCCAAACAGCAAAATACCTGGCTGGAGAATTGTAGAAATGATGATTGCTCATTAGCAAATAGAATACAGATGTTCTGTTCATTTTGCCTGAGTGCTTCACATAAACACCTTGGGGAGTGACTGGCACAGAGTACAAAACTTGATAACATAACAGCGTGCTAAACACTTCGGGGCTGGCAACAGAAGCAACCACATGCCATGTAATTTTGTAAAATTTCATGTAATTTTTAATCATGTGTAGTGTTTGTGTAACACAGGAATCTTAGTGTGGGAAGTGCAGGATGGGGGGGTGGGGAGAGGTGGGAGGTTGGGGGGTGTCTCCACAGGGCTGTAATCAACACCAGAAACTACAACTGGGTCAACTTTGTGGAGATCTGTCTTTTTGCTTTGCTTCCACCTTCAGCTTACAAAGAAGCAAACTTCCATCCCACTTCAGGTCCATCAGTCTGGTATTGGTTGTATGTTTTTGTATTTGCCTGACCAGTTGCCCAGAATTTCTTGGGCTTCTGAGGGCAACATCTTTCTGGTTCTTTTCTTATACATCTTGGTGGTGATACCAGGTAAGAGATTTGTTGTTCCTTCTCTCCCCTTCATTCATTCCTCAATCCTCCCCCCCAGAAATAGTCTCAATTACTTAAAAAAAAAAAAAATTAATCATAGAGGTGTCATTACTGTAGTAAGTAGTTAGGTGTTTTCTGACAGTTGTGTTTGGTGGCTGTGGGGTTTTACATCCCAGCATGATGTTGCTGAATTCACAGTTCTGTCAGTGCCTGTGGTGCTTATGGTGTAGCTGAACAAGGAGATGTCCCTACTCTGCTGGAGAGGAATTGAGTGAGTTAAGCCTCTTTGTCTCTTTTGCTCTTGGACTCTGTTCCTTGCATAATTTTCTAAGAGAGAGACAGTTTCCTTTCAGTGAAGATGCAGGAATTGTTTGGGTTTTAAAGCCCACATAAGAAATGCTGAATCTCATTCGTGAAATTGGGTAAGACTTCTAAAGAAAGGGGATTTCTAGCTGTGATATTACTCTGGCCTCTTGCCATGGTGTCTGCTGTACTTGTTTAGTTGCCAGGGCCAGACTGGGAAGAAGCTGAACGAATTTTGAAAGTTTCGAAGTCATTTATTTTATTAAAGAATATGTTGATTCCAGTGGGTTCTTTTGGGGTTGTTTTGTTTGCCTGTGGTAAGAAGTCTTCCAAATACTGCGTAAAGTCATGGAACAGCGAAGCTGTGCTTCAAAGCAGTACCTCTTTCAAACTGCATCTGGACTACCATATGCCAGATCTGATTGCCTGCTGCAGATACTCCGCAAAATTATTACGCAGCAGTACATCAATGGCAAGCAGTGTTTTTACGGGGGTTATTTTAGGCATTTTAAAGTAGCTTTTTCTTTTCTGACGTAGTGGAAAAGTCTTAAAATTGTTGAAAAGTCTCAGCACTGGAAATTGGTCAGATGATACAAATGAGAAGATGGCACTGGCCCCAGGGTTGTAAAGTTTGTGGGTTGTGATTTCCCAGCCCACTTCTAAGCAAATACTTAAAACTGAATGGAATTTATTAACAGTAGTTGGTCTTGCTGAGTGAAAACAGATAGTAGGTATCAAAGTTAAACCACTTCTAAAGGTGGAATCAAATTAAAGTGCGTTGAAACAAGTTGGATCAGCATGAAATGACTGTTTATAAAGAGTACTTTGCATTTCTTTATCTTTTCACAGCCATAATTGAGAGAAGAATATTGGGAACTTCACTTAAAAAGCTGCTGTTTGCTTCCTTCTTTTGCCCTAAAGCAAACAAAATAGGCAGGCTCCCAATTTGGAATCTATTGAATGAACCAAATCACTTATGTGCTGTTTAGTTTAGCAGCAAAGCAAACAGAAGTGAAAAGGTTAGCCAAACGTTGACCCTGATGCAAGGACTTGGAAACCTAGTCGGTAGTTCATCAGTTGTTGAGGCTGCAGGATAAAGGCATGAAGGAAGAAGCAAGCCGAAAGTAAAATGTCTCATCTGAGAGATTTGTAGGAAAGAGGGGAGTTTCCAGTTTTACTTTTCCTGTTTGTTCCACTGCAGCTCCAATATGTATTGAAATCATATAGCAAGGATGTGAAGAAAAGTATGTTGAAGAAGAAAATTAATGAGTATGTTAGCTTAGTGACTAAGGCACTGCCCTGTTTTGCAAAGAGGTTATAGCTGAGAAAGATGTTAGTGAGGACATTAGATTTCTTAATGATATTTAAAAGATCTGAGAAACTGTAGACAGGACAACTATAGCACTTACTGTCAACTGATACACGTGTAGTAAGAAGCAGTCTTTGCCTCAGAAAGTTTACAGAGCGAGCACACCAGCCCAGCAGCCCATGCAAAGGAAAAAATGAAACTTGATTCTGTTTAGAAAGGAGGATGAAACACGTTACCTGAAAGCACAATGTCTGCATGTGAGTAGAATGTGAATCTGAGGCCATGATACTCCCAGGGTTTTACTGGCACAGGTTTCCTGGACATAGTTATAGGTGAAAAACGACTGTCCCCATATATCGTACTCTTGAGAGCATACTTAAATATGGGCCCAGGGCTTCACAGAGGGAGTCCAGATGGATTTGAGCCTTTAGTCTCCCGTCACTGCCTGGAGGTCTGATGTACTTTACTTCGAAACTGATAAATGGAATGGTGTAGAGAATTGTTGCTGTGGTATGAATTATTCCCACTGTTATTAAATAATAAACATGACCACAGTGAACTACTCACTTCCTAGACTGGATTCCTTCTGTGGCTTAATCTTAGTAATGGCTTCATATTTGAACTACATAATGTCAGGCCACTGAAGGAAGGGGGGCAGCAGAAGGAAGTTGGTAGATTGATACCATATCATGTGTATCATAAAAAAAGGTATTAAAAAGCCTCAGGAAATTATATTTCTTAAGTAATGCAATCAGCATTGCACTTAGACAGAGAAGATTGCTTTGTATTTACTAGCTGTGTTTACTGCTTTTTCTGATGTGCCTAAACAGGAAAACCAAGTATTTGGAGACTTCAGGGAGTGGAAAGTGGAGATATGGACCCAAAACTGTACAGTTACTTTTGGGAATAACAGCAAAATGAGTGAGCTTCCTTTGCTGCACAGCAGATGCCAGGATTATATGATGTGGAAGGAATTTTTTACTTTTAAACCCTTTCAGTGTGATGAAATGCAGGGGAGAGGAAGGAGGGGTTGACGTAAGTGCCCTCATTTATTTTTTTTTTAACCTCTTCTGTGCTCTGAATCCGGAGATACCAGTTCATTCATGCAAGCACAGCCTGTCTGTATAGGTGGACTCTACCAAAACAGTAATTAAGTGTAATATATGTTTCTGCAACACAGTTAAAAGGGAACAGAAAATAATACTATTTATTCTGTGGTTTAAAACCCTGATGCTATAAACAGAAAATGCAACAGGGAACTGAGTTCATATGAAAATTGATGAAGAGTGCAGAGTGTCTTTTTTGGTATTCATGCATTACTTAGCAGTTTAGCAGACTATAAAGCTTTAGATTATAGTCAGCTTGTAAGTGTGTTCTGCAACATTGTACAGCATCTCAAAATAAAACGGACCAGCAGTTGTTTACAAAAGCTAAAGGATTTCAAGACCCACTCATGTGAGGAGCAGATGGTGTTTGGGCATTGTGTTGTGGTCTTGCAGTCCAAACGATGCCATGTTGAGCTGATTCATGGAGGTCTATTTGCAAAGACATCACAGTGAGCTGCTTCATCGAGAGGAGAGGAAACATTTGAATGCGCTTTCTTGCCCTCTGTGCTGTGTTTACTAAATTCCATTGTCTGCTGTTCTATTTGAAGAAAATGACACGAGTATATCAGTCTATTAAAGTCAACTGGTATCCTTTGCAAGTGATGATCGTTCTGTTCAGGAGAGCTTTCTATATTGTCATACGGTGAAGAAGCCGTGTAAGCAAGGTTCAGCCTCAGGTTTTTACAGCTGGTCGTGCAGGGCTACGGGTCACCTGCAGTGGGCCTGGCAAGCAGGCAGCCTAGGTGTGCTTCTGCTGCACAAATGCCTATGCACTGCCTTGGCACTGCATTTCACTCCAGCATCTACTTTGTTGCAACTGATGCAAACTGAGGAGTGTTCCCACTCCACTGCAGGCAGGGTGCTGTTCCCCACTTCCCACGGGTGCCTGCACCTAGCCCTGCCATAGGCATGCACAATATGCTGGGACACTGAAATGTTTTAGTTGGACAGGAGATAAATGTTTTTCTTGGCCAATTTAAGGAGGGTCAAACTACTTCCTTGCCAAAGGAAGAGAAGGGGAGTGAGGAAGTTGCACTAAAGCAGAGACAGCAGTGAAACCCCAGATGGCAAGATCTTTGTGGTGTTTCCCTTTAGGTGCTAACAAAGCTTGGGACGACTTAATATTCAAAAACCTGCTGAACCTGTTGGTAAGAGCAGAGTCCTAGATACTTGTTGCAGGTGGTTTGTTTGTTGCTACCAACTGCATTTCAATTGCCTAGTGATAATGTTTGTTTTCTTGGAATTTGCTTTCTGGTGCAAGGTTTCAGCAGTGCCCTGCAAAGGCAGAGCTGCTGCAGGCCAAGGTACAGCAGGGCCTCTGGCACCCCACAAGCCCTGCCCTGCTACGGGGAGGGTGAGGGCAGGGGAGTGTCATGGTCTGAATTTGGGAAACGGAAAACTGCAGCAGCTTCCTACTCCACTGGCAGGCACAGTCAGTGTAAAACCCGTTGCTCTTACAGGAACAAGCTGACCTACTTATTAACACATTGTATTTCAGTGTGCAGCTATGGCTGTCCGCCCCAGAGGTGTTGTGTTTCCAACACCACTGGAACTGGGGCCCCAGCCCTTGTACCAGCCTTGCTGAGAGTCTTGGGCAGGGCATGTTGGTGCATCTATCTGGTGGTGAGGAGCTGTGGTACCACAGCAATGGGCACCATGCACTTGTCTGTGTAGAAAAAGGGAGAAAGTCTGGAAAGTAGAAACAAAGGAAAATTGGAGGGAAGTGATGTTTGAAGTATTATAAAAGGTTTTCACCAGAAACACGTTTTCAGCTGCTGTGATGGGTTGAAAAATTCCCACACACACACATTAACTTTGCTAGACCAGCTCAGTCTGGAAGCAAATGAAAGCTGTATTTACAAGCAAATCTATGGAATGCAATGAATATGTACAAATTTACAGTATTTATAGTATTTACAGATATTTACAATTAACAAATAGCACAAGGACCCCCCTGGTCTTTGACCAGGGGAACTGCAACAGCTTCTCCCTCCCTGCTTCCCCCTTATTCCCCTGTACAAAAGGGACAAGAGACAAAGAAACAGAGATATTAGACTTAGCCAAAATAAAAGCAATGTAGTCAAGGTCAGTAAAGCCAGTTAGTATCTCCCCAAGTGAAGAAGCAAGAAGAGAGCGAAAAATTGTTTTAGGAACCAAATTTTATGGGACATATCTCTCCAATGGAATGGTTTAGAATAATCATTATTTTACTTTTTAAACCCAATAGTGATTTATTTACATTTTTACTACTTTCTGCTCAAGATCTGTGGAAAATTTTAAAGGCATAGTCTAAAACTACCACAGCTGCATTCTGTGGTCTGCAGTAGAGTGGCAAGGCACTAATGGCAGTAGCTGTGAGTATGCATAGGGTGTCTGAAACAAAAACTGTTTAGCCAGCTTGTTGAATTTAGAGGTGACAGCAATTCTTCCCACACTCCTAAAGTGAGACTTACCTCACCTACAGGTTGGTCAGATAGTACATGTAACTGAGGGAATTTGGAGAAGACTAAACATCTGTGTGGGGTCAGTGAGGAGCTTCCTCTAGATTTGATCAGCTGGTGGCACTGTGGTGATGCAAGAATTGTGCATCTTTTCCCGTGGAGATGATGGCATAAGCCAACATGGGAGGCAGTCCTACAGCTCTTTCCAACCAGGCCTTTGGTCTGTTTTGCCAATCCAGATTTCTGTGAGCAGATCACAAAAGTGTGGTGCTGAAGAAGATGGGACAGAATGCCCTTTTACATGGTAGACTTTTGCTTATGCCTCTGCTCTGGAGGCCTTTCAGTGTTTCAGAGCTATTGGGTTACCATTTTGCTAGGCCAGCAAGAAATATCTGTTCCATCCATTGGTAACAGTGGACTTAGGCTCTCTTTGTTGGTCTGAGTTATGCTATGTGACTTTCCAGTAAAAATGAACTTGCTGCTCTGACAGAACGCTTTCAACCGGTTTGAAAGAAAATCATCTGTTGTGCTGTATAGAGGCCTGGAAAACCAACATTATTGTCCAAATAGTCTGAGCTTTCCAAGAGTTTTCCTTGAGTTCTGTGCCCTGAAAAGCTGCAACCTCCTTCAGTAATTACTACGTTGCAGTGTAGCCTTAGCTTTGAGGGCCATGGAAGGTGGAGTTCATGTAGGATACACACTCAGGCAGTGTATTCACAGGTTTTGATGCAAAATTAATTTCTCTACGTTTTGTGACTTTTCTGTGGTACTTTGTATGCACATTCATGTCTTTTTTTCTTTGATGTACACATATACCCTTAGTCAAGCTATTTACTCTAAAAGTTTTGAAAGAAGAGAGAGGATTTTTGTGTATAGATTCTTGAGAGGCCCTCTGCTATCATAATGATAGAGCTGTAGAATTACCCAGAGATACAAAATGACAGACATCATAGTTAATACTCATCAGCATCCTTTCTAGCAATTTCAAAGAAGTCTCATCAGTAAAAAGCTGTGCTGCATTATCATGATTGAGGGCCAGATCAGATTTGATGTTGCTGGCTGACATGAAAGGATTGGGAAAGGAAGTTTTCCCACTTCTAAAACTAACTTTATACATAAGCTTTTTGGAACACTACAAATACATCCTCACACTTCTGTTAAAATACCCAGTAATGATATGAAAATCAATCTCAGATACTTTGCCTTGTAACTAAACGGAAGTGAGCTGTGTACATTTCATCCCTAAAAAAAAGGAAGATGCTTTTCCAGCATTATGAGTTTGGGGGCTTATGAATTCCAGGCCCTTCCCAGGCAACATCAAGTGTAGCAATGTTGGGTTTTAATGAGGCTTAATTACCACACCAAATGTGTGGCACAACTTATTTCCATCCATTTTAAGGCTTTACACTGTTTTCCATGGCTGCATTATTGTTGTGCAGTCCATTGCTTGGGTTTATGCCATAAGGAATCCTGTTACCACAGAGTCTCTAAACTTCAGTGGAATTTCACTGACAGTTTTGCATGAAATTAGAAATATTTTCATTGGTGTGCTCCAAGTGGAGAATATTTGTGGGTTTTATAACAAAGGCTCTACAAAGACTATAATACATGCCACTAGCACGTTGCACCAGATTTATGAATAATTATTTCTAAATTGGGGTATCAGGTATGTGTTAGAGAGAGGAAAGGATCCCTATAGGGTTTTCATTTCTGTTCCTAAATGTGCATGACAGCAGTTTGCTTGTAAGTGATGGCATTAAAATGAAAAATAAGTAGAAACTACTTTCTTTTTGCATTTGCTGTTCTGAAGGTCCACCACCTTCATACTTTGAGATTTTTCTACCCCCTGCTGGACACAGAAAGAAGAGAAGCAGAAAGGTTCAGAGTGGAGAGGGTCATCTTCTACAGAAGCTGGGATGCTTAGAAAGCCTTCATCTTCTGACCCTGAAGGGTGGTGAGATGTGCTGGGAGCACCTCTGCGCAGTGGTGGGTAGCCCATCTGTTTGACTCTCCCATTAGAGGGCAGGCGATCGTTAAAGAGCAGGGCACAGAGAGGCAGAGATAGGGAGGGGAGTGAGATGAACGTTGTTCTCTCGGTTTTGTTTTGTTGCAATCATTATGATTACCAAACATTATTAGGTCTGTTTCCCTAAACACAGCCAGTTCTTTGGTCTTGCAGACACACAGCTCTGACACACAGCTCACGCAAGTAAATTGAGTTTGAGCTGGCAGAGTTAGTATGAACTGTTCGTAGAACTCTCTATAAGACCAGGAAGATGCCTGTGTGAAGCACTGGCAAGGATTGCTGAAACCTGTACAGAAAGTCAATAAACCATCTCTTACTAGAATTACTGAAATTGTGGGAATAAAAAAAAAATTGGACATTTTTGCTATTTGTAAACACAAATTTTACAAGAAGGGTTCAGACTTATTAAAAGCAACCCCTCTTTTTCTTTGTGGTACTTCTTACTCTATCTTACTGGCTGCAGTGATGACCCCAGCATTGACATGCCTGCCTGGGGTGGGGATGTGTGGAGGAAATGCGAACCATTTAAAAGGTGGTTTCCTTCTAACCTAGCAGTATGCCAATGAGAATGGAGCAAATCATCCTTGTGATTCTTAGTGAAAGCACTATTTTTCAACAAAACTGTCCTGAGCTACAGTTAAGCTTCCCAGCTGTCAAGCCTGGGCTGAGCCCTGCAAGATGCTGGTACTCTGGTCCTTTTCCACAGGCACTACTCATTCCCCAGCTTGTATACACATAAAGGTGCTTTCCTGGATTACAGCCACAGCTCTCACTACTAGCTGGATAAAGCTGAATTTCTTCTTTTTTTCTTAAATGTCCAAGAACTTTTAGACAGAGCACATGGTCTGCTTGGGTCCTTGTTCAGTGAAAAGAAGAAGGAAAAGGGGACAAGAACCCTGTAAACTATCCACTGTCTTGTGAAGTAGATACACTTTATACTATTCAGATGAGGTCCTGAAAAAGTCTGCAACAAAATTGTGGTTGTATTTTGTACATTCCTTACTCCTCTGGTAACCTCTTCTGTCAGCTACTGTCAATTCACAGTTTGAACAGAATCAGAGGTTGGCAGAGTTGGAATGCTGTGTCTCCCCTTCTTCTTTATTAAGAAAACATAACAGAAAATAATATGCAAAAGGTTGATGCAATGATTTTTTGATAGAAAGGAGCTACGTGATAGGAGTTTGGCATGTTAAAAGCATCTAAGGGGCCTATAAATGTGACATGGATGCAAAGTCTTACCTTAATGCTTGCTCTCTAGAGACTCAAGTGAATTATTCTCTCACCATATTTCAGTTCATGGCATTTCATATTTCCTCTGGTTTTGAAATGTTTAAGTAAAAAATTCAAGCAATGACAACATTTAACTTACACGTTTGCTACTATATAGCACAGATGGTACTAAGTCTTTGCATTAGAACAATGTTTACAGATCTGAGATGCGTATCCAGCTGAATTCATGAAAAATAAAAGTGAAAGCAAGTTTCACAGGGTTTTTTTTCAGATTTGCAGCATATATTCTACAAAATTTCTTCTATGAAGTATTGAAGTTAGATACAAACCCCCCCTAATAACTAGAATGGACCGTTTAGTCTAAACAAACTGTGCCAAAGTTGTTTAAATACTATTATATATGCTATTTAAGTTAAAGCTCTAACCAAAGGCTGACTAATTTCACTCTTCTGAGTCTCTTCAGTGTTCAGGCAGCTTGTGTTCACTGTGCTGCTTTCAAGCAGGAGCTTTCACTTAAAAAAAAGGTGTAATGGTTTAGCACAAGGGCTAGACTCCCTGCTCCTGCAACACAAAAGTGAGGGGAAAGGTAACACACAAAACTCAGGGTCGAAGAGATAGGAGTTAAATATAACATAATATATCATAATCAAAATTCATAATTACCTTATCTAATAACCTAATGAATCTAATAATACAATGCATGGTTACCTTATCTTAGCCTATTTGCAGAAGAAGCACAGTGAAATACAGGGGGAAAAGAATCATAAAAGAGAAAACCAAAGCCAGCAGCTACCCAACTTCCACCTGTTCCACCACCATGCCTGCAGAAAAGAGCCAACATAACCTCTAAGAACCTGGAACCAGCAACCAGAATAGGAGGCCTTCCATGTTACAATCTGAACTTAAAGCCCATAATGTTTTGCTCCAATTAGCACTTTCATTTTTGAAGCTGGCATGATTGCAGCATGGTATGAGTAAAAGCAGCAACAGGTTCAACTCAATCCGTGACAAAGGCCAATAATGGTCTGAAAATATTGAGTGTTGTGATTAGAAAGTAATTCTACTACTCCTCTGGACATCTGCAGTAGGAATGTCAAGATTTTCAAGTGCTATCTTTGGTTTTGTATTTCACAATAGTAATCCTTTAAAAAAATTACGTTACTTCCTGCACTACCATACCATTGGCCTGTGTCTCATCCCTCAGCCCATTTGGGAAGCTCTCCATCAAAAGAAGTCAAAAGGCCTTAAACACTACATTTCTGTAATTTTCCTTTGTTTGAAAATTAAAGAAATTTGGGAGGAGTATGGCAGGAAGAGTGGAACCCATTTTGTCAGATGAATGCAGGTTTTCTTCCTTTCTCCATTGATTGGCTTCTGAGAAAGCAGAAGCATCTTGTTCCAGCCATCTTGAACTTCACTCACTGTGGAGAGTGCTCAGCTGTTATCCACAGACCTGGGCAAGTCTTTAGCATGTTAATGTACAGGGTGAGGCTGGCTCACTCAATGCAGAATAACAATTTTCCAGTGCTCTTGGAAAATAGGCTTTAGTCTGCTTCCCTTTGTTTGGGTAGGTTTGTGCCTAGTCCTGTTGGTCTTTAATGGGGATATACTTGCAAAATATTGCTAGGGGAGAAACAGTTGCCCCAGCAGGGTTTTCCTTTCCAGAATTAGTGTTTGATTTGTATTTATTTATTGATTGAGTCATGCTAGTGGGAAGAAGGGAAGTAAATGGTATGGACTTTGATTTTTCTTTGTGTATAATATGCCTACCTGTGTTGGATGTAACTTCTCAAACAGGAAGATCTGTTCCCTCCTGTGTAACAAACCTCTGTTTATCCACTGTCCGTCTTGAGGGGAAATACCTAGTCTAGAACTGGAGGGCAAGCCTTGGTTGGCTGTCATGGCTGTGTGGTATGGAGTTGACCCCACAGCAGATGGAATGCCTGCCCATCTGTGTACCTACTAGTTGGCTGAATTTATAATGTTTGGGTTTTTAACATACTTCTAGTGGCAATTATAGCTGTCCTGCATATATCTACACCTTGAAACCCAGGATTACACAGCGTACACCAGAGTGGGGAACTGTTGGGCTTGCAGCCTGTTTTCCCAGCCTTTTCTAGGTTCACAAACAAGGTGCTGTGCACTGACCTCCTGTGGGCCACTGTCATTCCCCCCCGGCTCTCCCAGTTCCCCACATAAGGGGCACATCTCTGCACCATCCTTTAGAGGAAAGCAGTAGAGAGATGGCAGCAGAGTCTGAACACAAGTTTATATGCAGGCATGCAAATACAGTGGGAGAGGTGAGACCATTTGCAAGCTAGGTCTCACTGCTTTCCATCATTGTGTCATGATTCAAGTGCTACTGCAGTAGCCTCTGACCAGTTCCTTTTAATTTTACCAGGAGTCTCACTTGTGTGCTTAAGCTCAAAGCTCGGACCGGCTGCTTATGACAGCTGCAGGCATAGATCACCACTCTGCATTGTGTTGACTGTGAAGTGTGAGGCTCTAGCTCTGCATTGTTCTTCCTCCAAGTGCACATAGCCACCAAGCTTCAGGCATCCTGCTTGAATTCAGCAGCTCAGGGCACACTGCACTCTGGAAGCTGATAGGCAATGGGTCTGTGCATCTGTAGCACTGCCCACAAGCTTTCTGAAGGTCAGCTACATCATGAAGTGGTGAGAGGTCTGGTCCTGTACTGTCAGACATCATCCTGGTGCTTCTGTAGGTTTATGTAGAGGAGCATATGACCAAATAGGCTTTCACGGGCATAGTTTCTCTATTACTGTGTTTTTGTGTGTTTTCCCACTCTCAGAGTTTTGCAGAAGCCTTACCTGCTCTAGAGAAGCACAGTTTGGAAGACAGCGTCCAGAGAGTCACTTTTTCTGAGTCACATTGTGAGCAACAGTGCTGTGTAACACTTCTGAAAACTCATATTCAGACTTTTTCCCTTGTTCCATCTCCTATTAGAAGAGTTTTCCTGACATACCATCGCTCTTTTGTCTAGAATAATGTTATGGTTACCAGCTTGTCTTCAGCCAATGTTGATATACTGAAACCATCTTTAAACGTAATGGTTCTTCTGCCTTGTTTTCCCCCTCTTGCATCCCATGGACACCTTATTGTGTTGATGGCCTTACTTCTTTTCTGCCTTTGTTTTGCTTAACTGAGCTAGGCAAGCTCTCAGAGGTTGGACTTAGATGATCTTCAGAGGTCCCTTCCAATCCCTACCATCCGGTATTTTTTCTCATAAAGTCAGTTTCCATGTCAGCTACTTTTCTCAGGATACAAGTTGGAGTGATTGCAGAAACTGCAGCCTCCTCCAGGCTGAGGTCTAGAGTTCTTCAGCCCAGTCTGTTTCCCAGAGATTCCACAGGAACCATTTAGTTCATCAAAACTTGCTCTTTGGAAGTCATAGATCTTAAACAAAATTCGGCTTGCTGTTAACCTTCCCACTTAATCTAAACTGAATCACTGTCATAGAATAATAGAATGGTTTGAGTTGGAAAGGACCTCTAAAGGTCATCTCGTTCAACCCCCCCTGCAGTAAACAGGGGCATACTCAAGTAGATCAAGTTGCCCAGAGCCCTGTGGAGAGCCTCACCTTGAGTATCTCCAGGGATGAAGTCTAAAACACCTCCCTGGGCAACCCATTCCAGTACTCCACCACTCTCATGGTAAAGAACTTGTTCCTGACATCCAATCTAAATCTACACTTCCCAAGTTCGAAACCACTGCTGCTCATCCTATCACCACAGGCCTTTGTAAACAGTCTCTCTCCTTCCTTCTTGCAGGCGCCCTTCAGGTATTGAAAGGCTGCTATTAGGTCTCCCTGGAGCCTTCTCTTTTGCAGGCTGAATAACCCCATCTTTCCTCAGACTGTCCTTCTAGGAGAGGTGTTCCAGCCCGCTGATCATTTTCGTGGCTCTTCTCTGGACCCACTCCATCAGGTCCATGTCCTTCCTGTATTGAAGGCTGGACATAGTACTCCAAGTGAGGTCTCACCAGAGTAGAGTAAACACTTTGTGGTCCCTTGTTCCAAAGTCATTCTCCTTACTTAAGATAAAGAGCAGAAAGTTATCTGTTCTTACTCATTCAGCAATGTGGATAAAGAAACTTGCCGTCAGCTGTTGCATCCAGGAGTAACTGGCCTCACTGTGGTTAATAGCATTGGTTCTCCAATCTGTACTGTGAAGATAGTCTCTTATGTTCATGTAATTTCCATTTCTTTAATGGTGCACAACTCTATCCAGATCCGTATCTGGTGTAAGAAGTCAAGAGCAGATGCTGTGCCTCTCTCTTTAGAAGTCTTCTTTGGCCATCTTTCCACAGCATTTCCATAGATACTATGTCCACACGCAGCCGTTTCATTACTGTGTGACAGTACCTTTGCATAGAGACCTATGTTTCTTTTCCTTGACCTTCTGACACCTGTTTCAGTAAGAATTGCTATTCCTCCCTGATTGGGAATTTTCCTGTAAGAACACCGGTGCCTCAAGATCCTCTTTCATTAAATCAGCCTGCCTGTGTTATTAGCACACAGCTATTGTAACTGCAGGGTTTTTTATTCACGTTTTCTGCTCTTATTTTTGGTTTTAGGCTGTACTTGGCTCCCTGCTTGGACTATACACAGTCCTGTCACTGGCAGCATAACAAGCCCTTACTTGTTTTCTCATCATTAGTAGCATTTTTTCCTTCAAATCCCTGGAATAGCTTTCTCAATGTTGTTTTCCTGTTTATCTGATATATTCCCTTTTGTTTTTTTGGAGTCTGAAACTGTTGTGCAGTTATGTTTTCCCCACCCAGCCACCTTCCGCTGTGTTCATGCTGTGGATTGTGCCATGCTGATTCCTGTAGTTGGTATGTTTGGGTGAGGCTTTCCTGAAGACTCATCTGGCAGTGAAAGTACCCAAAAGCCAACATTTCCTGCAGTACAGTGGCTTAGGAGGAGGGGGCTGTAGGCATTTCCCCAAGGGCCACCTGGGCTGTGTGAGTTGTGTTGCTTTTTTTCCAGTTGCCATGCCCTGCGCTACCTGGACTGGAAGATATGCTTAATTCTCAAGGTCTGGTGGATATGAGTGTGCTTTGAAATAGCATAAGAAAGAAATGAGTGCTTGCAACAAACACACATATGGGACAATAAGATATGTTTTATTTGGTCTTAAATTGTGAGAATTTTATAGAGGTCTTCCTCCTGCCAGCCATCCTTCATGCTGGAAGAAAAAGCTATTGTTAACAGCAGGGACATTATGAAAGCTTTAGCAGTGATGACCTTGATGTCCCAGTTAGAGATAAGACATATCTGCATAACTGGGGACAAAGAGCATGAGTGTTTGTGTGTCTGTTTATCCTTTGGTCAAAAAAAATGTGTGTGCAACCTGTAAAGCTGAAAGGAAAAGCCCTCATAATCCCATCTTCTACTGTAGAAGCTGAGGCTGCAGCAGCCAGTTAAGAAGATGGTTGAAATTCCCGATCACAAATTAGGTAAGTACATGATGGAACAGTAAATTGTTTGGGTTTTGTAATTCTTCTGTGCTAGGCTTACTGGCTAGCGCTTTCTGCAGCTGGTGTTTTCTCTTTAGTACTACTTGCTGCACAGGCTGGATGGAGTGAAAACGGAATTTACTGTTGCCTTTGTGGTGGGTAAATTTTATTTTCACAGTCTTCAGCAGTGAAAACTAAACTTGCCAGTAATGCACGTCAAAATGAAAACAAAAATTAAATACAGGAACAAAACGAAAGCAAACATCTCCACCCTGTTCTTGAGCAGAGAATGTGTTATAATGTACCCGTTTTATGTATAGCATGTATATCTCATCTTTCCGTAGTGAGCTGTCTCTTAAAAGATTTAATCTTGCACTGGTAAGATATGTATCAGTGTTGTGAGTCTTTCTTTCAACAGTTAATGGATCTTAATCTTTACTACTGAGAGGAAATGTTAGGATGATATGTTCTGGTTTCATACAGCTTTCCAAATGATAGATGGACCTCTTTGGAGTTTGTGCATACGCAAGACCTGTAACTTTCTCCTACCTTCTAAAAGCTAGTATTAACAAGAATTTATGTTGTAACTCTTTGTTGCAACATAACAACTCTCAGCTGATTAGTGTTGTTAGAGAATGGAAATAGTGTGTGTTGCTTCATGGTGATACAGATTAAACGAAATAGAGGTTTACCAAATGCTTCCACAAGTACTCCCTTTAAGAGCTCTTCTCAAACTTACTCAAATATGTAAGAAGTGGACTAAGTGGCATCCTACATCAAGGATTTTGACAGACTTACAGTACTTACAGTTCTCTTCAGGTATTTCTTTCTATCTTGCACTTTGCAATTTTATTTTAACAGTTATGTTCTTATTTTGTCATCAGGCAAAATAAATTTAAAAAAGACCAGGGGAAAAAAACCTTCACTCTATTAATTATTCTCTATGTCTTTGACCTCACCTGCCTCATACCGAGGTTACCCATCATGATGTGGGAAGGTAGAAGGCACATCTATTAACAGATAAGTTAAACAGGGGCAAGCTGCTGTTTGTTCTGTCGCAGTTTAATAAGCACAAAGGTAAAAGGTGGAAGACAGTGTTGCTTTTGCAACATTTTCTTCCTGCTGAAAATTGAAAATATCAAAGAAATCGCAAAAACCGTGTAGGAATGAGCTGTGCTAAGAATTGAGGCAGTGAGTAAAAAGACTGATCTTGTAGAAAAGGAATAAACTGTCTTATGTCTTCAGAGTACAGTGGCAGTAAGTTTTATGCATTCTAGGTAGAACAGAGCATTTGAATGGAAGAAAGCAGTGGAGGATGCTGAGGCAGTAGTAGAATAGGCTGGAAAGTAGCATACTGAATAGTGAAATTCTTTACAAAAATACTTACATTTTAGATCTAGTGACTTCACATGAAAATATCTAAATTCCTTCCTAATGAGATAACATGTCAATGGTTGTAGTGTACAGATGGTGCAGTTTATTTACTAATTATATTTTTTACATCAGTTGGCAGTAAGATTTTAGTGGTGCCTAAGTATGCATCTTCAATGTCTCTTTCTGGGCTTCTGTGCTGGAACTGTGGCTGCTTTGAACTGATTCAACTGCCGTTTTCTTTAAAACCTTATAGTGTGGCTGTAAAAATAAATACTCTGTAGCCAAAATCAAGAAGGACCATGTTACCGTAATTTATATTGCAATTTAATTGTAAGGGGATGAATTTGAAGCATTCAATGAAATCAAAGTTTGAAATAAAAATATCATAATAATATGTATTATTATAAGCCACTTCTCTCTATGAAGTGAACTCCAATCAGAGATCACAATGTAATAAAGGGACAGCTGTCACATCCAGCTTTCTTGCATGCCTGTTTGGATTTAATTTTAATTATTTTTTGTCAATTCTTGAATAACCAGTCTGTTACTTGAGAGTTATCCTCTGCGTTGCTTAATGTTTGTATGTAATCTCATGCCAAAATATTTCATGCCTACTCTTTCACCACTTCACATGTCTGTGCAGAACAGATTCTGATCTATACAGGTAATGTGCAGAGTGAAGTTTGGCTGAAAGCACATCTGGACATTATATACTCCACACAGTGATAAGTTGTAGGTTAATTCCTCAGTGAAAGAAGTAGATAGTGGCAACTGATATGGTGTTCGCTTTCAAACACTTTGCTGAACAAGGGACTTGAATTTAAAATGCAGCAAACAGACCTGCCGTGGGGTTTGTTACTTACTCTTTGTTGGTATCTTCTTCATCAAATAAAGTTCTGTCTTTGGCAGCAATGCTGTCAAAAACAGTAGGATCCCACAGCAAGAGGGGTACTTCAGCTGTGGTAGAGTTCCTGACCCTTGTTGGCTTTGAACTGTATTGGAATGTATGCGTTCATGCCTTACGAGTTTGTGTTAGTGCTTAAAAGTTCTTTGAGGTCCTTTTTGAAACACTATAAAGGATGTTTGGTGCATGAGGGACCAAGCACTGCAACAACTTCAAAATGCAGCCTGAAGCTCTGAGTGTGAAGACAGCATTCATCTGTTAGGGAGAGCTGTCACTGCTGGCAATTTTTATCACTATTTTTCTGTCACTCTCCAGTATTTCCTGTTTGAGACTTGGACATACTCCTTTGTACAACACCCACAATCCTTCCTTCTTTGTTATTCCTTACTTTCCTCTTCCACTGGGAAAAAAATGGACATACAGTTTGTGCATGCAGTTAATTCACCATTTACTTTAATCTTTGCAAACAGAATGCATTCATTTAAATACTCAATTTTCTAAGTCCTGAAACTACCTGTAGTTATTTTTAACCTAGTTTGCTCAGGAAAGATGTTCCAGCAATCATTTTTCACTAACCACCTACTGTTAGTAACTTCAGAAGCTTTACATTGATCACAGACTTAAGGTAGGGCACAGAACTCAGTTTGAAATCCACAGTTTCATGAAGGCAGACAGGCAGGTTAGAAGGGAGAGAATCCAGTTACCAGGTCAGCCTGCTGTATGAGGTCAGCTCTTACTGCTTGGAAGTAAGGATGCACATGGAAGAGGCTTCACAAAGACAACAGTTGTGGAGAAAGAGCCATCAGCATGGGGACACCAATGGGTACCAGGTGTCTTATCCAAAAATGCCAGTCCAAACCAAGACACCCTTCATTTGCCTTTGTTGCTGCTCCTCATGACTACTTCCTGGTTCTTCTTCTACATACTCTTCTCAGGAGAGCACCTCCAAATTGCAAGCATAAACACTGCACAATAATGAACTGACCTTTCTGTTTGCCCAGGGACATTGCTTCTGCACCTCTTTCTGTGGTCTTTGACTGCTGGCTCTTGTCTTCCTTGTGCACCCAGTCCCTCCTTTTATCTCAGCAGGACAAGCCAAATCACATTGTCCTGGATTCAACTGACACCACCCTGGGTGCATGTCACCAAACCCTCTTACCTCTGACAAAGCATTATGGAATAGCTCTCTGGGTTTTTTAAGAGTATATAAATAGAAGCAGAGCTAGACTCCATAGTAGGTGTGGAGCATTGTGAACACATTACAGAAATAGGGTGGTGCAATTAGTGGTCTGAAAGCTGAAAATACACCTTTCAAGGTAAACTGATTGCATCAATTTTATCTCAAAGCATAGAGTTTGTTACTTGGCCAAAAACTGAAGTCAGCAGGAAATTTATTTTTTTTCAGTTGTGTCCTTTTATTCTTTCAACAGCAGAATTAACACTGTGCTGCCATGTTACCTAGTGGTGGGTAAAAAAAAGAGTTTCAGTGCAGGCCATGAGAAAACACTGGAGTTGGCTGCATGAATTATGATACAGTAAATTCAGTTTCTCACAATCTTCTGATTCCGTGGTGTGAAAGAATGGAAGAAGCGTAGTTTGATTTGACTTGATTTCTCAGGCTTCTTTACTTTTTGGCTTGCTTTTTTATGTTAGGTAGATTAACTCTTGACAGTTTGCTGAAGGGAAACTGTTGCTGTGTGTGGTGTGTGGAGCATGGCCTGCAGCATGGCACATGTTCAGGAGTGAAACTGTTTGGAAATGGCACTTTCAGCATAGATGCTCACAGCAGGAATATTGCTTTTGATGTATCTTCAGTCTTGATGATGAACAGAAGTTAGTAAAGCTGCTTTTCTCAGTAGTCTGCTGGTCTTTTGGAAAAGGATATGCTGACATGTCCAAAAGACAGATAGGCACCTGCTTTCCAATATGTGGGCACCTTTTATATACTGACTTAGTGTGCTGCTGCTTCAGCTTTAGTTTTACACTTGCTACTCTGTTGCTCTGCTTACTGTTCTAGCAATTAAATAATAGGGTGGCTATTAGAGTTCATTTCCAGCTATTCAGAGAAATACAGTACATACTCAAACTAGTTTAAGATTTTTTTTTTAAACCAGTAAAGTGAATTTCTATTTTGTTTAAGCAGATACTGAAATCCTCTGTGTCTCATTTGTATTGTTAATGAATTTCAGGGCTTTTTATACTACATCACATTACTGAAAATAGATCTGAAATATTTAAAAGTACAATGTACATATATTTTTAGCAGTGAAAAGTAATTTTCTGACATAATAGCCAAAATAAAGCACCATGAAGCTATTAGTAGTAAATTGAATTTTTTGGTCACTGACAAGCTGGAAAAAAGCAAAGCCAAACAACAAACGCATACTCATTAGTCATTCAGTTTAGCAGCACAGAAGCAGCAGTCAGCCAGGGTGTGCATTTTTCTGTCTGCTTCAATTGCACACTTCATTTATTTGGACATGGCATAGGCGGCTTTCTGTGTCACAGGGCATCACTGCACGATTAGCAAGTTGCGCCCCAGGGCAGCTGGGACGCTTTGCTGGGGCAGATGTTCTTTTCAGCTTATTCAGTGGCCATTGTGGGGTTGTTTACTGTTGTCATAGCTACCCTCCATTTCCATAGCAGCAGAGCTGCTGTGTGTGGAACAAGTGAATATAGTTATAAAAGGATCATATTTTGTTCTGTCTCTATAACTTACCATCTGTCAACTGTTAGTGATGGATTCAGAAACCAATTTAACAGCAGCCAAACGATGATTTTTGCTTATATTAAAGTAACAATGGATAAGGATGGAAATAAGTTGATGCTGCAGTGAAATGCTAGTTCCTTTTTTTTTTTCCCCTAATTGTAGCAGTTTGGCTTCCAACACTTTCTCAGACATCACTGAAATGCTTACCAACAAACCAAAATTGACTGAGCAGTATCTTCCGCATTTGCCTAGGCATCGGTGTCCCATACACTTTTCCACTCGCCTGTCAGCTTATCCTTGATGTGTTGCTTCCAAATTGTGACATTGCATCTGCTTTCACGGATCTTTTGTAACAAAACCTAAATACTCTCCACAGAATTAAGCAGCAAGTTCATGAGGCTAACAGCGAAGCTGTCGTGCGCACACACAGCCTTGGTTTGGTGACGTTCATCACTGTGCTTAATAGTAGCAATGGGATCACATGCAAGTTTGGGGGTAAATTCAATGTGTGGTCAACGAGGCCTCTGAATAATGAACCTTTTCACTGAAGAGATTTGATTGAACCTATAGTTTAGCAGTTGGGGCAAGAAGATTAGCCCAGTTGTAAATAATGTATTTATTGGTTGATTTTTCCAGATCCTGACATTGATGCTGCCACTGCCATGATGCTTTTGAATACTCCCCCTGAGATACAAGCAGGTTGTGAGTAGATATTTCTATAGCATATAGCAACATAGACGTGTAAAGTTACTATTCTCTTTTGTAAGTATACAGCATACCAGATAAAAAGAAGAATTTAATGAAGAAATTTAACTTCCCTTGTAGATCCTTACACTTCCTTGACCCTCACATGAGTATAATTTTGTGGTTCCTGTTCCATTCTTTGTTACATGAATAATAATAATCCATGATAGCTAATGTAAAAGAGGGTTTATTGTTATTCATGGCATACACATCATTGACTAACATACTCTCATCCATACTGATAGAAGGACCTGGGGTAACAGCCAGGAGAAAAGCAGGGAGAGAAAGAGAGCAAGAGAATGAAGTGTACATGGCATATGGTTTTGTTTTCATTTTGTTTTGATTTGACTCCCGTCATGTGAGTTACCACAGCCATCTGGATACTTTCCATTCACTTGGGCACTGTTTCAGCTCCTTCCCTGCACACATCCTGCCTGTTCCTCTTTTTTGCTATGTCTGATGCAAAGCAGTAGGCAGGCTCCAGGGAGCAAGGAAAGGTCTCATTTCCTGCCAGTACTGTCCTCCTTATTCTGTGACCAAACCTGAGGTTTTGATGCTATGTATTAACAGCACTGGAGGGTCCTAGGCCCCCACTGTACTGGGCTGTGCAGATAATGCAGGAATCATCTCACCCTACAGAGCTTGCAGTGAAGGTATTAGAGGAATTAATAGAGAAATACAGCTGCACAAAAGCAGGGAGTACAAGAAAACAAACAGCACTGGTCAGCAAGCACAGTAGTAATGCCAAGTGACAGGCAGCTCTAAAAAATAAAAGCAGAAGTTAAAGTAGAAGCCATTATCAAGTCTGTCTAGCATCCCTTCTATTGTTCTAGCTCAGGCAACCAAATCTAAATTCCGGGGGAAGCCTTGATTTGCACTTTGATACTCTGCCTGGGGAAGAGAGTCAGTTGCCATCAAAGCATTTCCTGTGCAGCTGAAGAAAGCTATTGTCAGCCTGCTTTGTGACCCTGCCAGAGAAATACCTCTTGAGAAGCTCCTCTTGGGGGAGAGCGGGATGTACCAAGAAACTGTCCATTCTGGTAAGAGAGAAGAGTGGTCCTTGTCTTCCTCTCCTAAACACTCTTCAGGGACTGTACACCAGGCTAGCAATCCCAGCTATGTGTAAGTAACAAAAAAAGAGAAAGATTATCATTGCTTATAGTGGGAGACTGAAAGGAGAGATCTGCAAAGGATCAAAAAATGCAGTAAGTCAGACTGGTGGGGCAGAGAATTGGGGAAAAGAAATTGGTGAGAAGGAAAATGTAGGGGTAAAAGGGTATATGAGAAGGGGAAGGAGACATAAATCAGTATGTGCACAGAAAAGGATAGAGAAAACACCAAATAATCTGAGCTCCTGGATGAACTGGAGAGCAAGAGAACACTGCAGTCAGCAAAGGGAGGAGATCCATAATAAGCTGCATGTACTAAACATGCTGCACATTTTTATCACATGTACATGTTTGCTAGCATTGTAGGTGTTAGTGTGGAAATTATTTGGAGACTTGATTACTGACATTTCAGAGAGATCATATTGTGCAGGTTGGCAAATGGCTTACTGCTATTTTAAATTGCAGAGATCATTCTGCAGAAGGAAATTCTAGGCTTCTACGAGTTTGGCATATGTCTCCCCCTGTGTCACCTTCACGGTGGGCTCTTGTGTCAGGATGTCAAAAGAGAGAGAGATGAGAGCGGAAAGGTGGCTCTTCAGTCACACTGCTTCCTCCTTGATGTCTGCAAATATCAAGGCCTTCCTCTGTGCCTTTAAGCTGAAATGCAGAGTCTGCTCAGAAA
The DNA here is from genome assembly GCF_027791375.1 of Indicator indicator. Classification (NCBI taxonomy): domain Eukaryota; kingdom Metazoa; phylum Chordata; class Aves; order Piciformes; family Indicatoridae; genus Indicator; species Indicator indicator. The sequence goes on from NW_026539191.1 coordinate 309,246, forward strand.
TTGATGAGTACTTCCAGATGTTGGGTAGAATTGGCTATTGCCAAGAGGAAAGTGCAGAAGATTTTATTGTAACCTCGGAGGTCCTTTAATTTCCAAAGGAGAAATATTACTGTGCGCCTGTGTATGGATACCTGAGGAGCTAAATCAGCCTGTCCTGTGAACTGCAGTTGAGTCTTATTTACCCACCATATTAAGAAAATCTTAAGCAACTTAGTTACTACTGTACATTAAGAAATAATTGCATGAAAAATCACATTTAAAATCAGTTTTCAAGTAAAAGGCTATAAAAATTTCATCACAATGCTTGGCATCATCTAGAAGCTCACAGTTTATTCTCTGCTCTGTCAGTGACTATGGTGGTCTGTAAATCAAGCTGTGAATGATCAGGCTAGTAAGCATGCTAATGTTGTTTGATGGCTTGAAGATTTAGTTATGTTTGTCATATTAGACTGTGGTGTCAAATGTGCTTAAGCCATGGGGGCTGCAGAATGCCCTGTCTTCTGAAGATAAACTTGTCAGGAAGTGATCTGAAGAGAGACACAGTTAACAGTTTGGCCAGAGGTGTTCATACCTGACTGCAAACACCCTTTCAGTCTGAATGTCTGACTTAGTGTGCCAATTACTTCCACAACAAAGATGGTCTGATGAAGGCAGAACCTGAGTCATTTCACAGTATAACACCTTGACAAATCAACAAGTTTAAACTCCAGTCTATTAAGGCCTTTGCCTGTCCTACAAGCATTTAACCATTGTCGTGAAATATAGATACCTCAAAAGCAGATGGTGACAGAGTCTGGATTCATGTTTGTTTGGATGGTTATGTGTGTTGGCTTTTGACTTTGAAGGCGTCTTCTTGGATTAAAAGCTACCTTCTGAGGCAATGTGGATGATAAAAGCTTTACGATGAAGTTAGCTACAGCCATCATTCAAAGTCTTATTAAAATCTATTCTTTTAATATAGTCTGTCAGAAAGTCTCTAGGCAGCATTAGAAAATCCAGAGTAAACTACTCCTTCCTCATAACAGATTGATCAGTTAGCTTTACAGTTTTAAATGGCCATTTAAAATTCCATACCCGATGTGAAGCTGCTAACAACCACACATGAATTTTAAAATGACCTTTTGCTTTTATATGAAATCTTGAAATGGTGTCTGGTCTGGCACAAATATTTCTTACCATTTACCCCATTCACACTATGCTTTCGTTTCTGTGCACAAAAGAATGGTAGAAGACTAAAACACTGTTACTGTGATTGTTTTGTGTCTGGATAGGTTTTACTTTATAGATTCATTAAATTGATTGTTGACATTGTCATTAAAGGTTAGGAATAATTAAATTATAGCTGATGTGTTGACATCAGAAATCTGCAGTGTTTTCACAGCCCAGGTGTTCCAGGTAGAAGTTCAAAGTAGCCAGCTTTATGCAAGACTACCAAAATAGACAATACACCTGGCACCAAGACTAAAGCATGAAGGATACTGTTGATATCCTAAGGAAGGCAATGCTACGGAGCACAGTTTTAAATTTGTTTTCCCTTATTTTAGGTGAGTCTGTTTATTTCATCAAGTTTTGTATGGTTTGATTATGTTTAGAAAGAAACAGCAACTGAAATGCTTGCTATCTTCAGTAGTAGCTATCACAAGTTACAAGTACTTTGGATGTCATTAGTAGCCAGTACATGAATATTAATTCAAAAATAGGTGACTTGCACTGAAGACTGTGTTTCAGCCTGCAGGGAACTGGGTTTGGGCTGGGCCGTCTTGGGCAAGTTCTATCAGTTTTCTGGGCATGTATTCCCTGATGCAAATCTGATTTACAGAGGGGACAGAGCAAAAAGAGATGGTGAACAAATGATAAAGCTCAATTTAGAAGTCACTGCTACTAGCTCCTTGGTTAGTTTTGTACATCTTTATTAAAAGGTTTTCAATACTTCAGTTCTTCCTAGTGTTGCCAGCTGTCACTACAATGTAGCATTCTAGACTCTTTAAGAATGCCGTGTCCTGGGCATCTCATGCAGTTTTTCCAAACCATTGTGGGTTTGCCATTAATAAAATGGAGATTAGTTTTCGTGGGTTTGCAGTGTGTTTGGACTTCCTCAAGTCACTGTAAGCATTTTAAGTAGCAATACCTTCTTAATAGTGAGATCATTCTGAACTTGGAACCATTAGCTCTTCAGGAAGGGCCAGAAGAGAGTGTGTATAGTGTACTGCTGCTACTGCTAGTGAAACAGTGCTGTGGTCAAGCTGATCATACTGGCAATCCTGATTTACTTCAGGAAGCTGTCAGTGATGTCATACTCAGTGATGTCATACATAGCTTCAAATTCATGAGTAGTGCTTTGCCTGTTGAACAGCAATGTAAGCACATTGCACAAGCTGAAGTTTAATACAGCAAACAGTGCTTCCAGAAAGGGTTTGGGCAGAAACCAGAAAACTGGTTAGCTCTGAACACTCATCTTTGGTTCCACAATTCACCCAGGTTAGCTGGAAAGTGGTGGCATTCAGGAGACTTTGCAACACTGATTTTCTGGAAGGTGGTTCCTTACAGAAGACTGAAGTTCTGTGGTAAAGATGTTTGGGAAAGTAGTGAGCATGGAGTTTCGCTGGCTGCTTCTTAAAAATAAAAGACTTTCCAAGAATGAGATTAACATTTCCCTAGTTGGAAATCTTTATGAATCTTTGTCTCAAAGCATATATATATAAACGCCAGGATATATTTTACATTTGATGGGAGAAGTTATTCCCTAAAGAGATAGCTACTAATACTCTGCCTCTATGCTTCTAAAATTGTACCCCAATGAAATTTGCTTTCTAAGCTAATGTAAGGGGATTGTATGTGTGGAAGATGTATTTACAGGAATCAAGAAAAAAAATACAAAATTGCCTTAATAACAGACATTAGTACTCCAAACAGGATCAAATAGAACATGCTGTTTTCTTGAACATGTTTTATTGTATATGAAACCTGGTAATATTCTATTTGTACAGCTTGTGGAAAAGTCACTTATTAGGCAGCTTCCAGCCTAACTTTTTATATTAGAAAATGATAAATCACTGACAGTAAAATTTTCTTAAAGCTATTTTTGCTGACAGTTCTGTATCAAGTGAAAATTGGGGGGAAAAATAACTTTTTCATAGGGTTGAAACTTTCTGTAGCAGTTACTGGGATTTTGGGGGAGAATGGCATCCTCAGCTTCTAATTTAGAGGATTTTTTTTTTCACTTCAGTGTTTCAGTATTCAGTAATTAAAGTGGGGAAATAGAATCAGAAAGAAAATTTACATTTTTAAATAGTTTCTAACAGTTGTGTACAGGGCGATGTTAGGTTGTGACTGGACTTGATGATCATAAGGTCTTTTCCAACCAAATGATTCTATGATACTTCTTTATTCTTACTCCTCATGTTTTGATTTAGCGGCATGGTTTAGTTTGTGATTGAGCAGTTCCAGTATTATCAAAATGAGGAATTGCTGTTCCATGGTTTTCTACTTGTACAAAAAACAACTCAGGAGATTGAATTATTTTTATTAAATGTCCTTAGACATGGTATGAATGTCATAGGATTATCAGGATATACTTCCCTCCTCCCCACTCAGATTTTCATTTAGAGTAAGTGGCTTGTTGGATGCATCCTTGATTTCTAGTTTTAGGACTACAGACTATGGAATATAAGAGCTGCAAAACTGTCCTTGAGCAGTAAAACAGGAGTTAGGTAGGTGGCATCAAATTTATGCCTGAGATAAGAGAGTTGAAGTGAATAAAGTTACACATTTGGTAGGTAACATTTGCTTTTGGCAAATTCTAACGTCCCATCAATTATACATCATTAGCAATTCCCTATTTTCCATTCTTGTAGCCTGAGAGAAAGTCTTCTGTTAAACACTGTCCTGGAAGAGAAATGGGCAGAAAAAAACTGACAGATAATAGCAGAAATTCAGTTCTCATGTCTGCAGTGGTTTCTTCTGTGCTACAAGAGATGGCTCAGGAAAAAGAGCCCTGAGATAAATGCATGTGCCACTAGAGGACAAAAGAGGCAGAGAACCAGTTTGTCCCTTCAGAATACCTTCATGCTCTGACATTCCAGTTTTTAAAGTTCATTTTCAGTAAATACTGTTCAACCTTTCTCAGTCTAAATATTGGCTACCTTGAGCTAGACAGTTTAATGAAGTGTATGCTTGTTTCCCTGATGACATGAAGAACATGCTTGTTACCTCTTCCTTTTTAATTTCCTTGATTCTCAGCAGATCACTCACAATGCTTACAGTTTAACTTCCACATGCCAACATTTAACCAGCAAGTTGATTTCCTTATTTAGTAAGCTGTTGGGGTGTCAGTGTGCCTGGTGACTGTATTCATCAAGTATTTCCTCCTTCTTTCCATTTCAATTTTGTCAGATTGCTGTGTTGCATGTTAGACAATCAAATCTTCACAGAGGGACCCAGTCTAACATGGTTTTGATTGTTATGAGGTCTTGGATGAGATAGCTCACATGGAAGGGGGAAATTCGCTTCACTTGCCTGTGCACTTAGACGTAAGAGATTATGGATGCAATCTGCTGAGGAATGTGATGAAAGAAGTCCATAGTTTGGGTTATTCTACTCAGCTAATGTATGTGCAAGACCATGCTCCTCCAGAGGCTTGAGTACAAGCTACAAAAGAACACTGGATTTTTGAGGGCTTCTGTTGGATCCTTTTAAAACTAAATGTGGTGTATTGGTAGATTCAGATTATAGTATGTTCTCCTACATGACATTCACTTTCTTGTCTGTTAAATCATAATGTATACATTTGATACAAAAGATTTATTTTTTTCCCTCTTGGAGAATGTCAGAGATGCCATCTTGATTTTTGACATTGGATGCATTGCTGCTCTCTGCTGTTAGCTGGTTGACACTTTTGAAATACCAGTGGATCCTGCTCCAGCTATGAAATTCTACCCAAGCAGTACAAGATCCAAAAAATAATTTTCCTGTTCATGCACCAGGTTAGGAGAAGATTCTCTGTACATGACTTAATTACTTCAGAGGGACTATTTCCTGGGTTTAAGCTTCCTGAGAGCAGAATGAGATGCAGTGCTTCTTTGAAAGTACAGCAGTGATGAAAGCTGAAAGGAGAATAATGATTTTGTTGTTTCAGACTCTTTGCATTTCACTGGAACATTTTACAAAAGATGAAACGTTTATGGAAGAGATGCACAGATCCTTTTGCACGGTTTGCTGGAGCTGAGTTTCTCAGACATGGCACTTGCATAGAAAAGGTGCAAATGATATTTCACACTTTCACCCAGGAGCGGGGAACCATGTAACCTGCCTCTACTGTTGGTTATAGAAGCATTAGAAAAAAGGAAGAATCTGGACTCTAAGGTGTTAGTCCACACTGGCACTGATTGATGGTAGGGCTTAGAGTAAATTTCCTTAGCTCCACAACTTCAGTCTTCAATCTAAAATATAAACACCTCAAAGCATGGTTTTGTAGGGCATAAATATAACTTTGGAATAAAAGCATCATGTATTTTCTAGTAAATAATCCACAACCCTTCAAAAGTACCAACATGTGAAAGTAATTCCTTGGTTAATAAGCAAATATCCTCATACCTCCTGCACAAAGGCAAGAAAAGTGTATTACCAGTTTGTATACATAGACTTTTTAAAAATAATTACTGTCATTTTGGTAGGGGAAGGATGAGTGTTGATGCTTTAATTGCTGCAAGTAGAGATGCATGAACAACGCATCTGGATTAAGTAGGGATCAGTCTTAAAATGGTGCCTTAGCTAGATGGGTAAATAGAAATTAATACCTTTTACCTTTGAATGATTTTGATCCCAGTTTTCATTTTAGGTTAGAATGCTATAGAAGCTAATTAACAAGCAAGTTGTGGTGGGTTGTTTTGGTGTGTTTTTCATTATGGTTCCAGATATTTACTGAATATATACTGCATCATCCAGTGTCCTTCAGTTGGTCCCTTGCATACAACCTTTCTGTTTGTCTGTCTGCATAACTTAACTAGTGATGTGTAGTGGTACTACTGCATCATAATTCAGAGTTTAGGGAAACAATAAAAATCATTAGCAGTTATACTGCTGCTTCAAGCTGAAACAGTTACTGAATTCTGAATGGTGATTTCAATGTACAGAGCTGTGGTGTACTTCACAGAAAATCATAGAATCATAGTTAAGGTCTCCTCTGGCATGAGGAGTCCAGACATAAATGAAGTGAATTTCATAGGCAGTAGATCCCAAGTTGTATCCTTCGGGACATTTTAAGAGGACAGCTGACTTATTTTCTTCTTCTCTTTTTTTCTTTTTTATTTTTTAATGGTGGGGTGGAAGGAACAACAGCATGTTCCTGAATAGCATGCCATGACTTGCAAACCTGCAAAAGGTCATCAAGGAAGATGAAGGGTGTGTTCCAGTGAGGATGCCAACATACAGAATTCTAAGCTACAACACTTTGCAGTGTATTTTACATATATATAGGAAACTTGGGGAAGGTAAAGAAGGAAAGATATGAGATACTCTTTTTAGAGAAGTTAATGAGGAAGTGAAGAGAATATCTTTTAAAGAAGCAGTGAGAGTTGTCCATAAGGAAGAAAGAGAGAGGAGGAAAGGAGGAGGGATAAGGTAGGCATCAGCTAACTACCAACAAACTAGGATAATGAGGTAACCATAGTAGGAAGAGTCTGGGCATCAAGGAGCCTGTTGCTCTTCATCTGCAACAGAACTTTAAGTGTGCTTACTTTGTAGGTTTACATCTGTGTGTATTTATACAACATCCGTAGCTAACTGATGTGGTTCTGTGTGTATGCATATGTGTTTAATTTCAATGTAAAACTGGTTTTGTCAGAGTAAAGAGAAAATTCACAGATATTTCTTGGTAGAAACTAGTTCATTTCTTTTAACACAACTTTGTTAATGTGGAGAAACTGTACTTTGCATTGCAGTACAAAGTGTCCCTCTTGAAAGCCTGTTGGAAAAACCATTCCCACTGGAAATTGTCTTTTTGTCAATCTTTTGATACTTAGCAGGTGTATCTACTGCTTTGAATTCACCTTTTATCTGTGCGTTTAGGTTAGCCATAACTTTGAGCAGACAGCTGGAATTTGGGCAAGTAAAGGTCATGCTGATGAAACAAATATAGTAAGACATTGATTGATTTCCTGTAATCTAGTGCTGGGGGGAAAATAGACAGTGTAGTGATGTATAAATAGAAGAAAAAATATTTTTGAATTATTTTGGTCATTGAAAGCTATCTCTAGTTGTTGTAATTTTAGCCATTTGAGCCTGTACTTGAACACTTAAGTGAAGTGACTTGTTCTTTAGAGGGGCCCAAAAGCAAAAGTGGGTATAATGCAGTGGCAGGATTTGATTAGGGGGGCGATGTGCTATCGTCAGTAGGAAAAAATATTATTTTCTCAACACTAATCTGTGTGGTCTGGAGTAATGCAAGGTGAGCATCAGGATAGCAGGAAGGGAGGTGTGAATCTAGCTTGGTGTTGATAGGAAGTTGAAATGTACCTTCAGCAGTTTAGAAATAATGTAGTTCTGAGTCTCTATTTCTCTGCCTTAGAATACACTAACATTTCTGGGTGTGAGCATCTGGGCATGTAAAGGTATGTTGTTTCTTAGGCTGAAGGGTTTTTTTAGTTTTCCTGTAATTTGTTTAAACATAAAAATCTGTAGGTGTATGCAAAGTGATGTGGTTTAAATTTCTCTGAGGTATAATAGCTGTATGTTTAAAAATAATACATCCAGAGTAATGATGACCATTCTGGGTTTGGACATTCCTCATCAGGAGAAGTTACAGTATGAATGATGACATAAAGAAAAAGAGAGTGCATTGACTAGCTGTGGACATTAAAAAAGCAAGTTCAGGTGGAGGCTATTGGAGGTTATTGTTCCAAACTGAGGGGATGGAATAGCTGTGTAAACATAAGTTTTAAGTTGTAAGTGCCTAGGATAAGAAATGCCTTCAGTAGTCCTGCACCCCACAGTGGAGGAGGAAAATGCTAAAGAACTGTTAAGGACAGACTTCTTTGGTGGTGCCTTAGTAGTGCTTCCTCTGCTACTCCTTCAGCTGGTTGCCCTAGGCTGAGCAGCGTACAGTAATATGCCTGAATAGAAAATAAGCATTTGGGTGTAGGTTAAAATCTTGCTGTCCAGAGCTGCAGGGTTTGATATACAGCCCAGCTGAAAGGCCTCAGTGAAATCTCTCATCTCTAGTCGCCACTACCTGTGCAGTTCAGTGTCAGTGGCATCAGCACTCCACATTGGACAGGGAAGACTTGGCTGTGACTCAGCTGTGTGCTGGAGAAGCATGACTGCTATCAGTCTGGGTGACAGAGGTCATCACTGGCAATAGAGCTGTGCTAATTAGTGGTATGGAGCCAAAGCCTTTTTAGCTTCTTTCCCTTACTAGTAAATCCATATTTGTCGTTAATGTTTTATTTTGCAGGATACAGAGGTCAAGAAATTGCTGCTTAGGAAGTACACTGGATGATAAAAGGCTAAACCAATGTTTTTGGTGTGCAGTGCTTGTATTCTGTTCACCTGTAAAGAGTTGTCGTTTCTTACTGTAGATGACATTGTTATGTCAATGCTTGTAGCTTGGCTCTTAAGCACATGCATTCCCAGCAGAACAGTGGTTACAAAAGTGATTTGCTTGTACAAAGAATGGTCTGCAGCAACCTAGGTCAGGCAGTGGCTTCCACAAGCCATGTTATCATTGGTTGCTGTTAAATTTTTGCCATGAAAATAGCATTGGAAATAGCATGGCATCCATAAGAGGTGAGGCTGCAATGTTCATGGTAAGCAGTATGCTACAAAAGCCTCTCTAAATTCACTGAACAGCTTCAGTTCCACATTTTGCTCCTTCATTTTTCTAACTTTTCAGAAAAGGAAAAATGTTCTCTTTTTTCTCTTTTTTTTTTTTCATCTTTTTTAGTTCCTGCAGGAGTGATACAAAATGGAGCTCGAGTTCTGAGTAGAGGAATATTTCCTGGAGCCAGGCCATTGCCAATCAACCCTATAGGAAGCATGGCTGTTGCTGTAAGGTAAGGGTGGCTCATTGTGGCACCTTTGTGAAATAAATCAGTATTTTACAGAGAATGTAAAAGTATATGTAAGCTCTGGTCAGCAGATCTTTACTGCTTGCTAATACTTCTGCAGTTCTAAATTGAATAAAATCCTGCCACCTAAAATTCTTGGGTTGTCGTTATTTGCAGGACAGTCATGGCATGTCTGTCTGCTGCACACTGATTCATAAAAAGCAGGTTATAGTGAGAACCGACTTCAGTGACCTTTTTTCCTAAGTGCAAATGCTTTTTCATGCTCCCTCGCTTTCCAGAAAACCATTTCCTATGTTAAACACCAGTGACAATATCAACATGTTAAAATAAATTCTGAAAGATATCTAAACGTAAAATTGTTACTTTGTTATTAATTTAGGTCTTTCTGAGGTAATTTCTTTCACTACAGGTTCTATTTCAAGGTTATACAAAAATATTCAAGGGTAAAATGTTGTTTGAAGATATTCAGGTTTTTCAGAAAGCAGGGCAGTAAGAGACATCTAGTGATGGCACTAAGAACTGTGGTTTGGTGGTTTGCTGTATTTAAAGCAGTGATGGTTTATTGGGGGAAGAACAGTTTGCCTCTGGTGTAGCTCCATTTTCCATCAGTCCAATAGTTTAGTTTAGTTAAGCGTGCTGCCAGTGCTCTTCTCTTTCAGAACTTTCAGTATTTGCAAAAGTCATTTCAGCCCAGGTAGTTGGGTGTTCCGGGTGGGGTTTCATAATCGGCACTGATCTGACTTTACTGAGCTCTTCCAGTTGCACCCTCGGATCTCAGTAAATGGCTGCAAGGTAGTGAAATAAAGTATCTTACAGCTACTTACTCTGCTACTATTTACTTGGGATTTTTTTTTCCCCAATTGCTCTTTATTTTTTATCCCTTTTAGAATCAGTGTCTAACTCTTTGAGTGCAGTATTTCAAGAGAAAGAGAGAACCTATGACATTCGTGCACTCTTGATGCTTAAAATGCATGGAGAGGAAGACACTAATTGCAGTAAAATCTGTTATTTTTTGGGCAGCTCTTTCAGATGGTTTTCATATTTGCTACACTGAAGGGACGCAACCCCAAGGATCATCCTCTGAAAGTCTGCAGAGTTCCTCTGCATCTTTCTTTACTACGGTCTGGTCTTGCTAGCACTGAAAGTCAGCTGTTTTCAGTTTGCCACTGGCTTTAGCCAGGACTTAGATTTTGCTCCAGTGGGAATTACAGAATTGTGGGGCTACTGGATCATTAATTATACATAATTTTAATGAGGTGTCCAAGCTACATGGAAGGACATAGTAGTCTTGAATATTCTTTCTTGAGTTTATCTGCATTTAATGCTCAGACAGTTTTTCATAATCAGGGTTGAGAACTGGTTTTCTTTGCAGGCTACTTGAAAACAACTTCTTCAAAATTGCTGTGCTATAAGGCTGTATATAGTTAAATTTCACATATTTTCCAAGGACTACTACTCATTACTTTTTCCAGCAGGAAGAATAGGGTCTTTACAAGCTACCTGCTATTATAGAATTGGGAAATTAGGGATTTTAGCCATCCCTTGCTTACGTTCTTTTTGCTGTGTCTCAGAGAAAAGCATTCGTAATTAGCTAATGCAGACATTTCTAATTCTTTTTTTTCTCTAATACTGCCTAAGGCAGGAAAGGAAATGGCTGCTATGAATATATTCCTGGTCTGCATGAAGCCTCCTCATATTTAAAGGTTCTCCTTATAATTATTGAAGAAAGGGCAGCAGGGGCGCAGAAGGGGCTTTGAAAGCTTTTGAGAAGTTAGGGGACTCTGCAATAGAACCAGGTCAGCAGGCAATTTTGTCTTGTTTCTCTCATTGAGAATAAGATTCAGAATTTCTAATTGGGAAGGTCAGTCTGGATGCATGATCCCTCTTGGATCATCTGATCCTCTCAAAACTGGATTCTTCTGTTATCAGTTACTGTAGAAATGACAGCCTGTCTCTAGATGCTTACTCCTTTCTCAGATACAGGACTAAGTAGGGCCTGTCATGTTGAGCTTCCATGGCATCTTGTAACTTCTGCTTATCATGTGCAGCAGGGGGAATTTACCACAGCATCTTTGCAGCCACCTTCTGTTGCTGTTAAGAGTAGGAGTACTGCTCACACAGACCTGTCATTCCTGCATAGAGGGAGATACTCCAGTCAGGCTGGCGGGGCTGGTTCAGGTGCAGGAAGTTTGATTTCCCCTTCCAGCTTTCACCAGCAGAGAGGTCTGCTGGGCAGCTACACGAGATGGTGCAGTCTCCTATTAAAAGTTATTTGCAGAAATTAGGTGCCTCTGCCTATACATTGAGAAGCCAGGCAGCCTCTTTACAAGAGTTTTTACTCAAATGTGTATTTTCTTGGGAAAGGTTCGTTAGGTGCTCAAAATGAAAGGCCTAAGCCCACTAAAAGGGTGGGTTTCATCATTCACATAAGAGGCCTGTATTTTGAGGTTTTGTGGTAGTGGATGCTTGCATAATAAATAAAACCTCTTAACTGGCTTTCTTTAGTTACTATATAGAGGAATGAGATGCAGGTTCTTCTGCAAGGTGCTGGTCTTCTTTTGGCACTTCTTTGATATCTGAGCTGTCTATTTAATTTTATGTTTATTTTCTAAATATTTTAATGGTCTTTGGTTTTGTTGCCCCCCAAACTGCACACGAGTAACTTGCAGTGTGTTGTCATGTTGTGCCATTGTTGTCAAAACAGAGTAACAGAAAGCTTGGCCTGGGTTTATATATGCAGTTGTAATTTAGTGGAGTGTTTTGACTAACCTGTTACTGAGAAAGGAGGCCAAAACCATAAAAGTGGGCTAAGATGATGAAATCTGTGATTTCTGATGTGTTAGCTCCATCAGTTGGAAAGTTTATTGTGCTATTGTTCTTTTAAGAGTGTGATTGAATGTATTGGTACATTTTGTTGCTGCACAATGTATTGCCGTGTTGCTGTTCCCATGTACTTACATGTAATTATTTTTTATATATAAAGTGCAATTGAATTAAGTAGTTTGGATTTTATAAAACCCTACTGAGAAGCATTTAACAAACACAAGAAATCCACCACTTTCCATGAATAAAAAACAGCAGTTGAGGGAAGCATCATTATGTTGTAGCACATTTGGCTTAAATTGCACAAACAGGCCTTGCGTTCCAAGCTAATCTACAAATGGCAAAGCCATCCCACACTATTTTTATTTCGAAAATCACCCTCTGGTGTTAAATCTCCACAGCAGAGTATAATTGAATGTGTTTTGACAGTAGCTTTTTATTTACTTTATTTATACCACTTTTAGCTTGTTTACCATCTATATTTTCCCTGTTGTGGCTGACAAGTTTAAGGCCCACCTGAAGACAGCAGGGGAAAACAATGCTTCAAAGCTGCACAGCGTGTAGTATGTCTCTAACATGAGATCCATCATACACATTTTTCGTAGACCATATCCCCATACAGTTTCCTGAGAGAATCTAAAAGCAAATGCAGTGGTAGTCTGGATGTATATAAAATGCTGACTTAACAAAGGTATTAAATGGAAGCAAGCAAAGCCAGTAGAGCCCTACATATATAGCAAGGAGTTGGTTGTGCTTTGAAGGTGAGCCCTTGCTCTTACTATGTGTATCTATTGGAAAATACCTTTTAAATGTTTAATTAGGAGGACATACATGTCCACTTCAGTAGGCATGGTCTCTACCAAAGTGGCCAATGCATCTGTTAACTTTGAAGAAGCTTTATCATGTATGATCACCTTCCACATGAGTAAGATGTTGCCAGTTACACTGAACTTTTTGAAAGAGCACAGTCTTGGAAGCTGACATATTAGAGCTGTTTGAGATACGATTTCAGTACATCTTCAGATGTACTGAAAGCAGACATCTTCTATCAGGATGTTTGTAGTTTCTTTGGATTTCTCTATTGCATGAGCGGTTTGTGTCAGTGTCCACGTTCTGATGCAGTACAGCAGACCTACTGAGCCTAAGCCTCATCTGCCTGAAGTGGGCAAATCCACTGAGGCGAGATTGATGAAATTTCACTCCACAGAGAGTCTCACCTGCTGTGTGGCCTTTTAAGCTGATCCAGTTCATCTAAAGATGTTTCGTAAAATATCCTTGGTAATTTTTATGTATTAGGCCTTCTTTTTCCTCTGCCCCAAATGTTCAGTGCTACAGAGGCCATTGAACAGTCTTCAGACGGGCTCTTAGGGAATCCAGGGATTATGAAGCTCTGGTCTTGAGTGCATTTTGTACTGTGTAGGCTATGCTTCCTCATCTCCTTGGCCAGACTACGGTGCTGTTAGTCCTGGCCATCTGGGCCTAATGGTCTGTTTTGTGACCTTTTCTGATGAGAAGACCAGGTGAAAACCCCATCCTGTAACACTAGCCAGGAAATGCATGTGAGATGGAGGTGAAAAAGAGAGGTGAAGAGTTTGCAGTTCATGGGAAGCCTTAGGAACTGAGTAAAACCTTTCGGATTTGGGAAGAGATAAGGAGAGCCAGTCCTAGTAAAGATGCTTTGGCCAGATTTGCCATTTTTTTGGTCAATGCATCAGAAATGTCAGGATGAAGGATAGCATAGATTGTTTTGCTTAACTGCCTTTTTTGGCTTCTGTTTCCTCAGAAAGAATCTTAGCTAGTTGAAAACCTCAGCAAAACTTCTTTATGTGCTGCTTATGCCAAGGTAGTAACTTAAATTACTTTTGGTAGTATTTGTTAAAAATACAAGGTTGTTATTTATTGTTATTTTCACTTTATAGGATAATTATTAGATTATTCCTTAGGCCTAGCTTTCATTATGGTGACTTAATATCTCATGCTGGCTTTATTTTTGCTTATTTTTTCCTCCCTTGAAGCAGCTGTTCAAGCAGTGATTAAATAAACCAAATATAAGTAACATGTGCAGCATAGATTCCAAAGCATGAGTTAAATTATGCTTACATTATCAGTAAATTAGTGTTTTTACTCAAGTAAAGGAACTGGTGGGTACTTCCTTTAATAAATTCTTAACTGTATATTATTAATTTTCTTGCTTAGCACTGGCACAATCAGCTTTACAAAGCTCAAATCATCCTGGTTGTATTATATTCCCCTTTATACCTGTAACAAGCAGGGTAAGATATCCTTGAGACCTGAAGGAATCTTTAAATGAAAAAATAACTGGCTGAATTGTTACTGATGGTGCTCTTTCTGCTGGCAGTTCATGACCCACATTTATTGTGGTCCTTTGGATACAATTATGCTGTGAAGTACCTTTTAAGAGCTTCTATCAATAATGTAACCAACTTGGTTTTGACTTTTAACTCAGTAACACCTGACAGAATCTCATCATAAAGCAAGTGAGCACCACTTCCTTTTCATACGATTGCTCATCCTCATGTCTGCTGGTACATAGTGGTTTTCAGTAACAAAGTGGTTTTGTGTTCAACTGCCTGTAGCTAGAAGTCCTGAATTTCCTTTTGAAATGGTGTTACCTGTATAGTAAAAAAGTGCTGTGGGTTTTTTTGGTTCGTTGGTTTGGTTTAGTTTTGGGGGTTTTTAGCAAACCTGAAACCTGTCAAAATCCATAAACCCAACCTACCTGTACTGCTTTCTATCTTTTAACTGGATGTTTCCAATTATATACCAAAGCTGTCACCTATAGGTACACAATAGCTGTCATCCAGAAGGATCAGAGATAGGTAAGGCGATATTTAAAGTCCACATAGGTTTGCTTTTTTCATCAAAGGAATATACCTGTCTCTAGTGTGGAATACAGTAAGTATTTTTCAGCAAGATTTTTTGCAATTTTGCAAACAGAGTGTGATGATGTATCTTTTTTTTTTTTTTTAAGCTAGTAGAGAAATATAAGGAAGATACATCTGTGTTTGGTGAAATGACAGACTTACTTTTGTCACATCTTGAGGAAGACTTCTTTGAAAGGCAGAGGCACTAAAGTGTGCAAAGGACGTTATTTCCTTACTGACTTGAGCTTCTGTGAGTCCCATCTGACTCCTGACAGCGTTAGTAGCAGAACTCCCATTCATTAACAACGGGAATGGAGTCAGGCTTAGTTAGCTCTGCAGTGCTTGAAGGTTGTGACATTGTGCTACAGACAAATTGAAATATTTCAAGAAGAATCTGTGCATGCTACTGCTGTGTAACTGCAGATATGATCACTCAAACTCAAAAAGTAAATTTTCTCTAGAAGACTGTCACATGGGCTTTCCTGAAAGGGCAAGCCACTGCTGTAAAGTGTGTGAAAATAGGTTTCTAGAAATTTTGAAATAAAGTTCCAAACAAAAAAAAAAAAACAACCACCAAACTAAGGTATTACTTGAAATACATTTCCCCTCACTGTTAAATGAGAACAGAGTTCTTAAATAACTTTTCTTCCCCTCTGTAATTGAAAAATCATCCAAACACCAGAGCAAGCACTTGTTTTAAAAATCTACTGTAGTTTAAGTAACAAATCAGAACCATGAGCAAAAATAGATTCAGTTGTCCCCTGAAAGCTAGGAGTGCTCTGTCCACTGATGATCTAGATTGAACTAAGTGGATCAGAGAGTCATTTCTGAGCAAGTATGTGAGTGTTTAAGAACAATATAAAGCTTTAGAATATCCCACAAGTGCATGCAGAATGCAAATGAGTTCAGTATTAGTTTATTCAACTCTTATTTATCTCCTAATATCAAGTGATTTGTTATATCTTATGTTTGAGCTATTGCATATCAAAATAAAAATCAGATTAATTTACTTTCAGGGTTCATGACTTTTGATCTTGAGAATATCCTAAAACACTCTGCCTGTATAACTCATTTCTGTGGATGTCCTTTGATAATTCTCTCCTTGACCTGATTTCTCTTCCCTTTTTTGTGTCCCCAAGCAGAACTGGTTGGAAATCTTTCAAAATGTAAGTGAAAACCAAGTATTTTTCTGAGATGCAAATACTATCCCATTTCCTGACCAGTTCCACCATAGATACCTTTCTTCTGAAGTGTACTGGTGTTTCCTTACCTCTTTTTTTTTTTTTTCCAGTGGTTTCTTTTTGTACTTTTCTGTGGACTTCTGTTTTTCTTTATCATTATCCCTATTTGCAGTTTCTCCCTATGGGATGCTTACCCTATAACAGTACACCTTGTCCCTGGGCGTTACGTTTCATTCTTTGTTCATTACTTCTTTGAAAGGATTGTGATCTAAAGTCCCATGAACAGAGCTTTTGGATCCAAATTATAGCCCCTTCATGGAAAAGCAAACATGAGAGACTCAAGAGTGGGGCAAATCAGGGATGTCTTTTTGGCATATGGTTGCTCTGCTCCGTGGAACTGTAGCTCTCCATTTTATTAACAGTCTTAGTACAAACTAAAAAATAGGAGTATCTCTAATAAACATGAAAATGGGCATCTTGATTTAAACCCTGTGCATTAGAAGTTTTGTTCACTAATAACCTAGTCAATAGGAATCTCATTTGAGTTCCCATCAATTCTGTCCAGCGTTTATTTCCTTGGAGTGAGAATTTATTCCTATTTCTTAATGGAAAATTAGTAGCATGTGATTTTTCTTGAGCCACAGTGCTATGACTATTAGCTGTCTAGTAAAATCAAATAACTTTAATTTTATGCTAATTTATGATAATTTTAGCATCTTTAAATGTAAATTTACCCTAAAAATGAAGAATCTGTCACTTAAAATGCATCACATGCCTCCTTGTAATGACTGATCTTAAGGAGTTGGTTATAAATTCACCTTACAACTAGTTTAGTATGGATGATTTCTTCTTTTAAGCATTTGGCATCCTGTAATGGCAACCCCTGCAGTGTCAAGCCATCACAAGAGTAAATGCAGCTGACTTGCTGCACAATCATGAATGACATTGCATTTAGTTATTAATAATTGAAGAAGCTTTGTATATTCCTTTTGGGTTCTGTATATAATTTATGGATCATAAAGCTACTCGAAAATCTAGGGGAAAATAATTTTGTTGACAGGAGGCTTTATTTGCTAATAGCTGGGCCTTCTATTACATACATATCTTTGAAAATACTGTAAATAAAAATGTTTGGAATGACTGATTAATTTGCTGCCTTCTAACCATTGTCTTGTCACTGGTTCACAAAAGCCTGTTTCTTATTCCAGCAAGAGCATTTAGATGAATAGGAACTGTGGAATGGTATACCATTCTTATATTTTCCATCTTTCAGGCTTTTCTTTCAGAAATGGATAATGCTCTACTGTTTCTATAAAGAAACCAGGCATGAGGGCCATTCCCTGGAACCTAAAACACTTCTCTGTTTTTTGAGTAGAAGAGCAGTAATACTCCGGACTTGCCACTGTGCCATTCCACTTAAGAAATACCTGTGCTCAGTGCATGCGTTTAAGAAAAACCTTTAATCTAATATTGCACTGTGCGAGTGCAAAAGCACCCTAGTGGTAGCCTGAAGATGGCAAAGGTAGATTTTAAAGTAGTTTATTGTGTGATAGTTGAAACAGTCTTGCTTGGAAGATTTTTTTTTTAACTGATATAGGGGTTCAAGGCTGGTGGACTGGCAGGTGACTATGACGATATCTTTACTCAGTGATGAGCATAGTGTCCTTTTTTTTCAGCAGGAATTAAGCACTACACAGAGTCAGTCCCTTCTTCAACAGATTTGCAAGCTTTGTGTTCTGTGTTGTAAAGTCAGTTGGCAATGCTCTAATACTTTCCAGTGCAGGAAGGAACAGTGTTGCTTTGTAACTACATCGTGCTGCAGTAGTTCCACAGCACCAGGTGCAGTAAAACTGAAGTGGAAAATGACAACTTCTAGAGCAAAACCAGATGTCTTTTTGTTTTTAAACATGTTGTATTCTTTTGTTGGCAACTAGCAGCTTTAGATTGTAGTGCTTTTAAGGTTATTCAAAAACTGAACACAATCATATTCGACATGGGGGTCTATACTTAGTTGCTGCTGCTGTTGGAAGGAGCAACTCGATTACTGTGTCCAGTTCTGGGCTCCTCTATTTAAGAAGGACATTGAGATACTTGAACATGTCCAGAGAAGGGCAATGAGGCTGGTGAGAGGTCTCGAACACAAAGCCTACAAGGAGAGGCTGAAGGAGCTGGGATTGTTTAGCCTGGAGAAGAGCAGGCTCAGGGGTGACCTCATTGCTGTCTACAACTACCTGAAGGGAGGTTGTAGCCAGGAGGGGTTTGGTCTCTTCTCCCAGGCAACCAGCACCAGAACAAGAGGACACAGTCTCAAGCTGCGCCAGGGGAGGTTTAGGCTCGAGGTGAGGAGAAAGTTCTTCACAGAGAGAGTTGTTAGCCGTTGGAATGTACTGCCAGGGAGGTGGAGGAGTCACCATCCCTGGAGGTGTTCAAGAGGGGATTGGAAGTGGCACTTGGTGACATGGTTTAGTGGTCATGAGGTCTTGGATGACAGGTTGGACTTTGATGATCCTTGAGGTCTTTTCCAACCTTATTGATTCCATGATTCTCTGTGAGTCCTTAAATGGAAGTTGTGCTATTTCGAGGTGAAACATCCCCTACCCTTAGACGACTAGGGCTGGAGAAGAGTCATTGAAAGGAGGCAAAGAACTACTCCAAAAAGCTAGTGTCTCTTACCCACATTTTCCAGAGTATCATTTTACATGGAGGAGAAAGTTCTTCACGGAGAGAGTTGTTAACCGTTGGAATGTGCTGGCCAGGGAGGTGGTGGAGTCTCCATCCCTGGAGGTGTTCAAGAGGGGACTGGACATGACACTTGGTGACATGGTTTAGTAGTCATGAGGTCTTGGGTGACAGGTGAGGTCTTTTCCAACCTTATTGATTCTGTGAAATGGGGAGAGGATATTTAGGCAACTTTATCAGAGTACTAACCAGTAGAACAAAAATGTGTGTTTTTTTCTTTCTAACTTTTTTTGCAAGGTATTTCAAACGTAAATCAAGACTGTTCAGACATCATTGATTTATAACCATCCCCTACTTGCTCTTGTCTCTTGTGCCATTACTTGTCTTTTGGCTTGTTTTACACATGGGGTCCAATCCTCAAACATTGTCAATCTTTGGAAACAGCTTGCATGGACATTACATTGATAGTCCTAATTTTAGATTGTCTGTTAGTTGGCTTTTGCAGTGAAGTAGGATCACATCTCTATGGCTTCTAAGACTGATCTGGTTTGTTTTTATAGGAATGGAGTAACAAACTGCCGGATGCGGACAGAAAGTGAGCAGTGCTGTGGCTCTCCAGTTGTTAGTGGTGACCCAAAGGAGGATCACAACTATAGCAGTGCCAAATCTTCCAACCACAGGAGCACATCACCTGCTAGCGACTCCATTTCCTCTTCATCTGCTGACGACCAGTATGAATTTGCAACTAAAGGTAGCCAAGACAGCAGTGAAGGAAGTGAAGTTAGCTTCCAGAGCCACGAGAGCCATAGTGAAACAGAGGAGGAGGACAAAAGGCAAAATCGGAAGGAGACCAAGGATTCTTTAGCTGACAGTGGGTACGCATCCCAGCATAAGAAAAGGCAACATTTAATGAAGGCGAAAAAAGTACCAAGTGACACACTGCCTCTTAAAAAGAGACGTACAGAAAAGCCCCCTGAGAGTGATGATGAGGAGATGAAAGAAGCAGCAGGATCTCTCCTGCATTTAGCAGGAATTCGATCCTGTTTGAATAACATCACCAATCGGACGGCAAAGGGGCAGAAAGAGCAAAAGGAAACCACAAAAAATTAGAACAAATCAATGATTTGTTTGAACTTAAAAAGTTTTGTTTCAGCACGTCAGGTGAATTCTAATGATTTGTGGCAATATCAGCAACTTATTCCTTTTTTGGTTTTCTTTCTATTTGATTTTCTTTTGTTTCTTTTTTTTTGTTACTTTTTTTTCTTTTTTTTTTTTTTTTGGACCCTTAAGATTTTTATTTTTAAAGGAGATTGAAGCCATAGAACTCATACTGACATTCAGCTAATTTACAAAAGCTTTTCATTACCTGAAGACAAAAAGCTAACAGAAAAAAAAAAATCGCCATTGCTTTCTCCAGCTTGTCAAAAATGCATGGTTGAATACACAGTGACATCAACAATAATGTTTGGGACTAAAATTTGGCACTTTGAAATCTCTCTTTTACTAGAAGAGCTGTGCAGAATTGGGTAGTCGTTCAGGCCTGGCCCTTAAGAAATTGTATTTATGGTTGGGTTAGAAGTGAATGTGAATAAAAGAGGTTTGGGGGAAAGAGGAGGCATGTACTTCTCAACACCAAACCAAGATCTAGTGGCACTTGGATACTTTGTGCCATAAAAGTCTTTGGAGAGCCACTGGTGGCAACTGTGCAAACAGTAATGCACTTTCAGTGCTTCACATACGCTATGTGGCTTGTAATGTGAAGACTGATAACTTAAAGTTTGAGGAAATTTGAACTATGTATGCAATGGGTTTTGGTGAAATAACAAGAAATGGGAGGGGAGTCACTGTTAGTAGCATCGTTAATCATTGAATTCTGTCTTCTACATCAGATTAAAACAATGTTCAAAAAGCCATAAACCCAAAGATTGACACTGCGTGCAAAAAATAATAATAGGGAAAAACAAGCAATGTCTTCTAAACTGCCTAAGTGAAAAGCAATCAAGTGTAAGAAATTACAGTAGATATTAAAGAAGGAAATTCATCAGAATCTTTTTCTGTGGATCAGATTCTTGAGCTAATTGGGAAAACAAAGCTACAAAACCTGCCGTTAGTAATAAATATAAAAATGAAAGCATATTGGTGAACAGTAAAATTCAGAAGTTCAACAAAAGAGCTCTTGTGCTGCCCTCAGAAATGAGAGTGCAGTTGCCATCAGTCAGGATTCATCTGTGCAAAAATGACAAGAGATACTCAGATTCAACCAGCATAGCCAGCAGAAGAAATTTGATCTGCATTGCATGGATTCCTTTTGGGAGGGGGTGAATACAAAGAGCAAGCAATTTTTTTAATTCAAAGATTACAAAGTTCTTGTAAGGTAAATAATGTATTTAGCATGAAGCATGAATTATTTTCATATAAATATAGAAAAAGAGAAAAAGGCTATGCCTCTAATTTTTAAGCCCTTAGGCTTAGCGGTTTTGGGGGGTTTTATGTTTTGTTTGTTTTGGGTTTTTTTTTGTTTTTATTTTTATTCTTTTTTGTTGCTGTTGAGGTTTTTTTGAAGCAGGTGTTTAAGGTTTAACCTTCTTCAGGGACAAACACTGACTGTTGGGGAACTTACTCTGCAATATTAAAAAATAAAATCTTCATGCTCTGGTAGGGCTTGGATGGTTGAATTATACTGCCTTGTCTGCACATTCAGCCCCCCTCTCCCTACTTCTGTTTTAAGAAAGAAGAAAAAAAAAAAGTAAAAGTGTGTCCTTCGTCTGTACATGTGTAACATGACGCAATAATCTGAGGGCAAATTTAGTAGTGAGTGTGTATGACAGAATCAAGAGAATAATGGGAGGTTAATTGAGGTAAATTATCTGATTTGATTCAGGAATAAGTAGACAAGAAAATAGCTTTGCTAATTTGCCATGAGAAAATGAAGTTAGTAAAGAGCCTTACCGAGGTGTCCAGAGGAACAAAACAGTGTTACAGAGAGAGCAATTCAGGTACAGTGCTGCTCTCCTGGTAATGACCACTATTAGATAGGAGATCCTGGCAGCAGAGGGAAGCTGTGAAATAAGTAAGACAGTCTCTCTCACCTTGATTTGTGAACTTGGCATGAAAAATTCTACACTTAGAGTATCCTAGAGGCAAAAAGAAAATCCCAGGAACCAAACATAGAACAGAACAGTCCACTTCTTAAATAAACTACAAGCTCGTATTTATCCCTAACAACTGTTTCAGGCAGCAATTTCACCAAGACAGATCTAGTTTATAAAGAATGAGTTAAGAGAAGGCTTCAACTTCCTACTCAGTAAAGTGAACTAAAAATTTCATTTGGAGGTGCCCATGGTGTGCCTTTGGTTAGGAACCAGCATGACTGGAGAGTCGGTTGGTGTGGACCTGTTTACATGCTCCGCAAGCACTTCACCACATAGGGAACAGGTCCGCACTAGGGGCAGCACAGCAGAACAGTGTCTGCTCTCCCGTCTGGCCCAGTGTGATCCAGGAGCTGCCTGACAAGTGCCATAGCCCAGCACAACCGCCAGATATGCAGATAAGGAAGGAGAGAGCCAAGGATGATACAAGGAACAGCTCTGCACTTCCCTTCATTTGCTGGGACTGATGCATGTAAGGTTGATTTCTAACATTAGTTAAGAGGGAGTACAGATGGCAAAAGCAGGAAAAAACAGTCCCTTGGTTAGGTAGCACAGGGATGAGCAAGCCATAGCTTTTCCCTTGGATGATTGGACTGAGATAATCAGTTTCTTCCCAAATACACACTCCCTCCAGCCAGAGTCTACAGGCAATGAATCACACAACCCCTGCACAAAAATACTTAGTCCTTCATCTTTTTATGGACTTTGGGAAGAATCATTTGAAATATAAAGTACTGTAGTATTAGCTTGCCACCACCTTTGATCATTAATGCATGGTCATACCAGCTTGAAAGTGGTTTAGTATTTACTAAAAAAGCAATATTGAAAAGTCAAATTTAGTGACAGAAAATACACTCAAACCATGGCTCAGCCATCTGTCATCTAGAGAAAACTGATGTGGTTGTATGCCAGTAGCCAGATTCTGTCCACAGTCAGGACAATAATTCTGGAGCAACTTCACTGGAACAACTGCAGCATACCAGTGCAACGAGATCAATGTCTGCTGAAAAAGTACCATTCAATAATGTGGACTCTTAGTGGCTAAATATATATTTACCACTAGTATTACTCACCTTAGAAAACAGTCATTTTGCATAAAGATCTAATTAGGCAAGTTATCTATCTATATATATATAAATAATATCTATCTAAGACTTCAATAACTCCTTTATATAATTGCTGGTAAGCCTAAAATGTTGGCAAGCATCTATTTTCATGTAAAATTTGTTGCTCCTAGTCTGGCCTGCTAAGGAGGTGTTCGGTAGGAGTTTACAAAGTTATGTAGAGGAACCAGTTCAGTTGAGGGCTAAAGCCATCAACAGATTATTTCTGGAGTTTAAAACCAACTTGTTCTTCCTGACCCTTATTCTAACTATTGATGAGAATTACCTAATTTGTATTTGCATAAAACATTTAGGAGTCAGGTTTTGAAACATTTTTGTGCCTGGCTGACAATGGCAGCTTTGTCAAAACTGGTTCTGTTCCATCAGAGAACTTCTCTTTTTCATAAGAATTGAGACTGATTTGTTTTCCAGAAAACGTCAGCAGTCAAATCCAGTTGTCTCCATTTTGACTGAATCATGCCAAACCAGAGTGATAATTGCACTGTATTATGAACTCTCTCACTTGCCAGACATAAAGTAGCATGGTTTTGCCTGTTTGCTTTCCTTACTAAGCCATTTTGGGGTGAGAAGTTGTCAGATCTCATAACTTCCTATTTTTCCTCACTTTACCAGTATTGCCAAATTAGCATTTCTTCAATGGAGGGTAGGAGAATCCCAGCACTCAGTGTTGAGTTTCACATGGGCATGAATTTTTATAAGGACTGCTGGGTTCCATTGAAATAGGCCTTCTGCTGCAAGAAGCTCTTGCGGGTCAGAGCTAATGCCACAAGCAGTTTTCACCAGTGTCTGCTGGGAAGGTGAAACCTGCCAGTCGTGCTTGCATTCTTCAAGCAGTTGGATGTCCTGCTGCATTTTGATGCAGATTTTGCCTGCATTTAAAAGTTCAAGCACAGATCTCGGACAGCTGTAATGTATCACCCCATAAACGTTTGTGAAAGCAGTCTGTTTCTGGTCTTCTGGCAAAACCAGCAGTAGTTCTATCAACATCACAGGGCTTTACAGCTGAAAAGGCTGATGTGGGACTGGAAAACTGTCCTGTAACTGTGTTCTCTTCTCTCTGGAAATTCAGTTGAGGTCCTTATTCTGGATCCTCTCTTATTGTAATGGGAGAAGGGAAACCCAAAAGAGGTGCATCAGATCCCACTGTTTGACTGAATAACTTTGTACCTTCAGAAAAATACAGAGAAATTCTGGGGGCTGCATTCTTCACTGACGTGAGGTAGAGTTTCATCAACAAAGATTAGCAGAGAACATAATCCTGACTTGAACAACAAATGGCACCAGGGATAAAATGATCAGAACTACATTTTGTCCCAGCTCCTCTCTAGCTGTTACTGATTCTGACTGAGATTTTGGCTCTGAAATCTAGATCTAAAGATGTGGACAGGCACGATCTGAGTTTATATAAAACATGAGGGTGTCTAATCTCCTTTGCAGTCAGTGGAGCTATAGACACCCAAGTGCTCCTGGAAATCTTTACCATTTCACTGTTATTACCAATTTTATTGGATTTGACCATAGGCATTTTTTAAGACATTACTCTCCCATGCTCCAGGATCAAAATAAAACTATTTAGAGAATGAATTTCCAATTTCGGGTGCAATTTACTTCACATCATGGAGAATGCAAACCCAGGTCCTTCAGGTATGTCACTACCACCTGAAAAGCTCATTGGCATATTTTATAGAAATATTTTGAAACATTTTCTTGACTTTGCCACCGAAAGAGCATTTAAACCACACATCCTCCTGGTTGTAACAGAATATCAGTGTTGACTGTCTGACCAGTTAAGTTTTAGTAGTGTTCTTCACAGCCCTCCAGTAATATATCAAACACTGTTATGCACATAATGCAGCACTGTGATCTAATTTAAATAATACTTTTTTATTATTTATACTACTCTATGTAATATACATCAACACTTTGCTATATAACCTAAGTGATAACCCTCTTCTTAGTTATCTGCCAAATTCTGAATTTGTTTGGTTTATATCGCAGTTAGCACAGTTACCAAGTTGTAATGATGTCTCTTTTCCTTTGAAATGGGATGTGTAAGTCAAACTATACATTTTGTGTGTTTCTGTTTTGAGCTGAAGTTTGTAAGATTTACACACAACATTCGGTGTTCTGTATAAATCTGCATACATTTGTGAATTCATCTGTTAATCCCCTTTATTTAGGAAGTATTAATTGATGGTGGTTTATTAGGGGGTTTTATTTTTGCTTTTTTAATTTTAGTGCTGGTTATTCTTGAATTAAGCAGAGACTTGTCAGCTGGGTTGCTTTATCCTTGATCATGTACATGACCTTATACTTCTTCCACAGTTCAGCAAGCAAGTACTAGCTTCACTGACCAAAAAAAAAAAAGTCTCAATGTGTCTATGGTGCTGTATTTTGCTGGTGTACATTTAAAACCAGAAATGATTTAAGGTCACTTTTGAGTTGTACTAATAAGTAGCCTTTCCTGGTTTGGGGAGTTTGGGTTTTGTTTTAGTACTGAAACAAGGTATATTTATCTGAAGCTATATAATGTTTTTTCTACTGTATCACATTTCCTTTGCAAAGAGGAGGAAATCAACCCAATGTAACATCCTTTCACAATCAGTGGAAGGCGGCGGGGGGGGGGAAGGGGAGGTTGGGGTGTTGTTTCACTTGTTTTTTTTTCAGTTGATTTCATTGGGCTCTGGATCAGGCCAGAAGTTACAAGAGCTCATCATCTGAGGGTTTAAGGGGTAAAGGACAACTTGTGCTGGTCCTCAGTGCTGGAGGAGATTTTACTGGATACTAAAATTACATGCTAGATTCTGGGGTGGCAAATAATCCAGAAATAGGAATCTTTATCATTTGTTTACTCTGGCCTGAAATCCCAAGACTTCCTTTTTTGTTCAAATTACATTGAACTCAAGTACATTTTTAAGTTGTTAGAGCATTGTGCATTTCCTGAGTATGTGTGTGGGACAACAATTTAAAGTCATACCTCTATTTGATAACCAGTTCCATGCCTGCATCATTCACACTCACTACTTAAAACTGCCATGATGTAAAATGTCGGGGGGAATGATTTGTGTGTGTATGAAAAGCATTATGGACTTGTACATTTTTTTATAGTCTGATCTGTAATTTCTGAAATATTTTGTTTTACAGGAAAAAAAAAAAAGTGATAAAGCAATCAAAAGACCAAGAGATGTAGTATCAATATTTAAGGGTCACAGGACCTTAACTGGCCAATAAGTTAATTTAGTACAGTGATAAGCCAGTTTTGTTGCTGTACTTGGCATCTGAAACTGCCAGTTTCATCAATATTAAAATACAAACTGTGACGGGGAATGAACAGTGATGTTAAGTTGTATTTGTGTTTACCTAAATGAGCAGTCCGAAGGCAAGTGCAATCAACTGATCTTTAGGAAATATGAAAATGTTGATTTAGAGGCATACTTGCATTTTACATTTTCTTGATGTGTAATCATATTGCCAAAGACAAACTATTTCATCAATTATTCTTGTAAATAACACTTTCCCAAAACCTACCATAAAGTTTCTGTGATGTATTGTCTTCCAGTTGCAATAAAAATTACTGAGTTGCATCAATTGAACAACTGCAGTTGTGTGAATATTGGCTTCAAAATATGCCCAGATACAAGGAGGAACAACAAGTGTTTTGTTGGGTTTTTTTTCTTTACAAATTACTTCCTTCATGATTAAATTAGTTCTGGTCCTCATGCACAGCAGCAGGTATCAGCACCTGTTAATTTGCTGTTGTGCAAATGGCCAGACATACTAAACTGCTGTTGAGTTAGGGCCTCATCTTTCTTTCTCATCAGTTTTGCAGCCTGGAAAAAAACTTGATTTCACTGGGAATTGTATCTTCCTTTTTTTTTTTTTAACTTAGTAACAATCAGGTTCAGTAACAAGATATATATAACTCTATATATATATATAAAAAATATCCCAAAAAACATTGCTTTCTAATCTCTGCATCAACCCTCCCTAGGTTTTTTCTGGTTTCTGTAGCACCAGAACTCAAAATTATTTTACTGTCTTACTACTATACCTTGCAGGAGGAAGGGACTTTTCGCAGGAGGAAATCCTCTAGAGCCAAGAGCTTCAAAGCTAGTTGCCTCAACTTACTCAGTCTGTAGCCAGGAAGTAGCCTGCTCTTCAGTTACTTCATGCCTTCCATGGTCACCTTGGACTGTTGCAGAAATCAGTAATGGTCTTTGTTCGCCAGTGCTAAAATCAGCTTGTTCAGTACCTCTTTCAATACATCCAGCAATCCAGTCTGTCTGGAGTTAAAGAAAACAGGGCAAAAGTCAAATCTTCAGACAGTGAATCAGAAAAAAATGTACTTGCCTTATAGCTTTCTCTAGTTAAACTAAATAGTAAAATCTTATAAATAAAAATACTGGTTTGAAAGTGTTCTGTAAACAGCCCTATGTAACTATAGGTTAAACTTTTTAAAGGGCTGAGAATGAAAAAGACCCTCCGTCATCAGTCGTATGAATCCTGCCTACACCTCGTGTGAGATGTTGCTGAAGCAGGGCAGTCTTTTCTCACTTGTGTAATGACAATGTACAGCTGCTGAAGCTGGAATGCCAGCTGATCCAGAGTTATCAAAGCATCCCCTTCACACGTTTTAACACCATCCTGAGTGGTTTGTATTGGAGACCACTACGGTAAGCATCTGAAGAGCAAGCTGGATGTCAACAGGTCCTAGGGCGAGTGGGGCAGAAGCAGCAGATGTCCAAGATACACATGAAGTTGCGTAAAAATGCCAATATCTGACCAGGCAATTCATACTTTCATGTATTGTCTGGAAAAGTTTGCTTGTAACCTACCCTCAGCATCTGCCACGGCAATAGAACAAAAAAAAAAAAAAAAAAAGGTTTTAAAAAAACACAACAACAAAACACCTCAGCCAGATGAGAGGAGACTGGTGAGAAGGAAAAAACAATTGTGCTCTGGACCATCATCTTCCTCTAATGGATCCCCCCACCCATCCACTCCCAGTTAAGCACACATCATGAAGCACAGTCTGTGGATGGATCCATAGAGACATAGGGAGAAACTTGCAGACTCCACAGAAAATGTTTTAGCTTTTACATACAAGCCAGCAAGCTTGCCAAGAGACTAGGCTTGGGCTTGTCTCAGTGTAGGGCATGACACAAGGGCCTTAAATCTCTTAGACCAGGCATGCTGTTTCAATCCCAGTTCTGCTACAGGCTTTTTGTACAGCCTTTCAATGGGCCTACCATGGACAAAGCAGCCCAAAGTTCCAAGATTCACTTCATTGCCAATTAACACGGACTTCTGATCATTCATTTGGGTATTTAGAATGGACTCAAAGATCCAACCACTTAGAGAAACACCTGTCCTACCTCCTCTCCAGTCTCAGCACCTGTATTTCCACCACAGGTTACACTTAGTCTGTCAAATGCCTCTGACAAGCTATTGGGCATCATACAGTTGTATGTACCGCCTCTTTCTGCTGCTTTTTGGCTCATCCTGGTTGCCCTTGTGCTTGTCCTTCTGCTTTAAGCATATTTGATTCCCCTGCTACTACTCAGGCATCTTCCTGCTCTACCACAGGCAGCCCACAGGGCATTCCTGCCCTGGCCCAGGTGGACCATGGGTTGCAGTTCCTCAGGGGCTGTACTCTCCAGGCCTCTGCAGCACATCACCCTCCTCAGCTGTGGTGGTGATGATGCTTGGCCCACTCAGGGCCTGTCCTGACCCTAAGAAATCCAGGGGGCAGGCACCATGGCTGTACTCCAGAATGGAGCCTTCAGGGGCTGGAAGGGCCAGAGGGAAAGCACCAACCCAAACTTGTGGCCAGGACAACCATCACTGGTGCAGAAAGACACTTTGGGAGGCTGCCTCTGTGCTAACAGCCCCTTGTGCATCTCCCTTTTAGTACTCTCCAGGTAAAGCACTGGCAGGGCACCTGCACCTCCTCATTATGTAGAAACTGATGTGGCAGGGGACGTGTATGGTTGTACCAGCATGCAGCACAAGGTGTGTACAGGACTGAGCTTTTACAGTGCAAATTTTAGCTACAGAATTTCAAGCATCTCCATTGCACAGACAGGGTGCATCTCGCTGAGACTGCAGAGCTACCACACATCCCCATCTGGAGTCTCCTTGCTGAAGTTCAGCAGTTGTGCAGCCAGAGGTGCAAGGCTTTGGGGACCCCAATAAGCAAGCAAGACAGACCTTGCCTAGAAAGGGCACTCAGGGGAAACCATGCATCCCCAGGCTCCCCCAGCTTGCGTGCAGGAGTAGGTACTTACAGGTGTCTTGCACAAAATGAGTATGCACTAAATACCTAGGTCTAGATGGCCTCCTTTCTTCACACAACATCTGTTACTATGGGCTCCCCTGTGAAGAGGCTGCCTTTCACCCTTCTGCTGGCATATGCACAGTCTGGTGAAGTTACCTAGAAAGAAAAAAAAAGAGATCATAAATAACGACAAAAGCTTTGTTCTATGTACTGCAAATCCTCTGTTATGACAGGAAATTATTTCTGTGAGGCCTGCTTCTTAAAGAAACATTATAAAGCAATAAATCTTCAGCTTTAACACAGTGTGGTGCTTTGACTGGACACATTTCAACCCATGCAAGATAATTAAAGAGTTTTTAAACTTCATCATAAAATACATATGATTAACAGTGGTGAAAAACTCCATGGAAAATACTCCACAGCAAACATCTGTCAAAGTTAATAACAAACATAGACACTGCTCTTAATCTTATGCTGTTTGACATAATTTTTGATTGCCTATAAATCTGCAGGTTTTGTTTGTATTTCTCTTCACATTAGGATTGGTTGCTGCTTTCTGTCTGATCAGCAGTGCTGCCATTCACCATGGTGTAAGAAATCAGATGATGATTGTGTACATACAGCAATCCAAGCATTACAGTGCAGGAGACTGTAAACACAGTATTTCAAAATCTCTGCTTATCATCATAAGCAATGCTCTCTCCAGGTCTTTAATGACAATCAATTTCTAGAGGCTCTTCCCAAATAACTGCCACTGAAAGCAACAGTGTCTTTTTTTGATAGTTTGGTCCTACTGCTGAGACACACCTTCTCATTAACTGTCTGTTTGCAATCAGTTAGACAATCCACAAAGATAGTGATGACATTTTTCTTCTCCTGCTTTTTGCAATGAATTTTAGTACATCAAGAAATAGAAAGAAACCACTCCTGCTAGAAGCATTTTAGGGGTCAGAAGCTGTGCATTAGGGACAACCTGTAACTCATCTCTGTATTGTGGGATGATGCAACAGATTCCTCCTGAGTCAACATTTCCAGATGTGTGCATCCAGTCTTAAAAAAACAAATGGCTTATTAGCAAAATATAATACCAAAAGTATGGTGAGTAGAATGACAGCAAAGAGGTGGATGGCATAGCTGCTTGTCCCTTAATTAGGACAGGCAAACAGCCTTTTAAAATAATACAGCCTCCTCTCATTCCTTTGCAGCTTTGTTTTTGCATCTCTAAACCACGGATCAGTCTGTGATGCAGGGACCTGATTTTAATCATCATCTTACATAATCCCTGCAATCATAGTAAAGAGCAGTGCTGTTCAGTGATTTCAAAAATAGCTTTATTCTGCTATCAGCATACTAATTAATACACTTGCTCATTCCAACTTAGTTCATTCACCATCTCAGTTACAGAAGCCACACTACCTGGGGTGTAATCAAATAGAACTGGCTTGGTGTATTACAGTGTTGTATGAAGCAGCTCATCAATCAAGAGGAGAGACCAGAACCCTGCTCCTGGCAGCCACCACCTATTGTCCCCTCCTGGTGCAGCAGTGGGGAGGAGCTGTGCCTACAGCGAAATCTAGCTGGTGATTCACCATTAAAAAGCAAAAGATTTGAGGAATATTGTCTAAAAGCCTGCAACAAGCATTCAGTCAGCCATTTTGAACTGCTGAGCTTTGCAAGCAAGGTAGGGGGGAAGGGACCAAAAAGCTCCCACTGGCTGCCAAAGAGAAAAAGGTGATAGCATAGGAGGTTCCTAGTGCTGCCTGAAGCATCCAGGAGCCATAGGGAAAGGACTGGGGGAGAAGCCCTGTTAGAAATTCTGGCTCTAACAGTTGTGTACAGGGAGATGTTAGGGAATAGTTGGACTCAAGAATTTTTTTCCAACTCAGTGAGTCTATGATAAGCAAGTACTCAGCATTTGACGTAGGAAGCCAATGTGGCTTTGTCTCTGCTAGCCCTTTTGTTCCTGAGGGACTTCTTCCTCATCGCTTTTTGCCTATTCCAAAGTACCATGGCTCCGTGTTCCATGCCAACACTGCCACTGTTCTGGCACTGTGACTCTTCCTGGCCACCCGAGGCCCAGCTGCATTGTGTACCTTCCTCACCCAGGCACTAAAGCTCACACACAGGACCACACAGGATGTTAGCGGTGGTGAAGGGACCTCCAAAGATCGAGTCCAAGACCCTGCCAGAGCAGGACTGTAGAATCTATCTCAGGTCGCACAGAAACACATCCAAATGGGGTCTTGAAAAGTCTCCAGAGAAGGAGACTCCCCAATCTCTCTGAGGAGCCTGTTCCAGTACTCCATGACCCTCACAGTGAAGAAGTTCCTCCTCATGTTGAGGTGGAACCTCCTGTGCTGTATTTTATATCCATTGCCCCTTGTTCTATCAGGGTACAACCAAGAAGAGCCTGTCCGCTCCCTCTTGACACCCAGCCCTCAGATATTTATAAACATTTACTAAATCCCCTCTCAGTCTTCTCCAGACTAAAAAGCCCCACGTCTCTCAGCCTCTCCTCATAGGGCAGTGCTCCAGTCACTTAATCATCCTCATAGCCTTCTGTTGGACTCTCTCCAGCAGATCCCTGTCCCTCTTGAACCAGAGAGCCAAAAACTGGATGCAATATTCCAGGTGTGGTCTCACCAAGGCAGAGCAGAGGGGGAGGAGAACCATCCTCAATCTGATGGACCAAGTTAAATGGTATTTTAAAACCGCCTACAAGGCTTTCCTGAACCTTAGTTAGATTAAATGCCATTACCTCCAGTGGGCTGGATGGAGACTGATGAATGCTGATGTGAGTGAGAACAAAATCACAGCCTTGAAATTATTCCACTTGTTAAATGATTCGGAAGAGAATCATCAACTGATTCCTGGGTACTTTGTCAGGATACACCTCTGCTGCTGAAAAGCCACATCTCCAATCTCCTTTCTTCTTCCTCACTACCCTTTTTTGCTTCATTTTGGGCAACTGACCCATATCCTAGGTGGTGGCAGGCAGCCTGAAACATGAAATCTGGGTACTAAGTACCTTTCACCTGTTTCTACAGCTATTTGCAGAGATCCCGCTGACTTAACCCGGTATCTGACCACTTAGGTCTCACACAGGCACTGTGTTTGTCTTAGTAAGCTGCAGTTTAAACAAATGTGAAAACAGGGGACTGCTGAAATTTGGTGAACAAGAAGCCTAATTGCCTGGGCATTTAATGCTCCCATGCACACAGTAGCTGTTTGTTGTCCTGCTGCTTTGCCACTCCTTGAAATGAGGCTACAGTAAAATTAATAGTCTGTGACAATGTATCTAACTGGAAGCAAATCAGCCACCTTTGCCACGCTGGTGATATCATCTCCATCAACAGGGTATTTACAGCAAGTGGAGTGATCATACAGGAACCCTGGTCTGTAGGACAAGTCAGTCCCGAAGAAGTAAGGACTGAGCCTGGATATGAAGCCATGAATAGCTGGGCTGAGAAGCCTAGATTGGGTGGTCAGGTTTAGGGCTAGGTAGTAGGGGTAAATTAAAAAAAAATATTTTTAATTTCAAAAAGGATTAATTATTTCTGAGAGTGGGGAGTTTTCTGGGTTTGTTTGGGGTTTTTTGTTTGTTTGTTTGGGTTTTTTTAGCAATTCATCTTGAAACAGCAAAGTAATAACTTGTGCCTGGCTGTGTTAGCAAGGTAGAATTGTAATTATTTCTGGTTCAGGGGCAGAATAAAAGATTATTTGCTCAAAGGCAGGCAAAGCTTGTATCTCTTCAAGTGCCTCCAGTTGTTTATTCATGCAGACTAAAATACATGAGGGCAACTGTCTGATGCTTATAAAAAGACAAACATATTTCATTTTAGAAAGAAGACACATTAGTAGAAAATACAGCTTTTCAGAAAAAATGAGACACTTGAAAGTGACTGCCAAAGGAATGGGTGAGCTGCCATGAGGATTTTTTTGCCTGGGACATGGCCAGGGCTTGTTGGATGAGACTTAGCTCACTCCTAATGTTAAAGTTAGTGTTAGGAAGGAGAAAAAGCTTGGCGGCCTGGTACAGCTTAGGCTGCAAAAGAGCTGCCAAAGGAAAGGAGCATGTAGCCAAGACTGGTATTTTTCATGGGAGTCAGGGCAAAGCCTCAGCCCATGCCTAGGTAGGGAGATAGCTGGAGCCTAGAGCTGAGGTGTGAATGGGGATTCAAAGGGGATAATCAGCTGAAAGGGTCCTTGCCCTGACAACTTTTTCACCTGGGCCAGGAGGTTTTGATTGCCTCTCCTTGCCAGTGACTCTTACTGGATTGCTGGGTTTCATCTGCTGATATATGAACTAATGGAAAAGACCCCTGTCCCAGTCTCAATATTATCCAAGACATGTCACTGCCCATCTATCTCTGAACTGGAACTTTCAAACTGTAAATTTTTGGTCTCAGTCTCTGGCTGTTATGGAGGCAAATACTGTGTGGATTTATTGCCTCTAAATACACAGCACATCCTGGCTGGGTTTTAGCCACCTCTGGCAATAGAGACTTGTACTTTCTCTTGTACTGTGGCTCACACTTACAAAGGACTCTGAATGTGGAAGTTCATTACACATCCAGGGAGGCATGCAGGCATATGGTGCAACATGCAAACCATTTTCCACTCTAACTGGTGAGGAAAACCTTCAGCCTGACAGAGCTAAGCCCACTCAGGCTACTGGGGTGATAAGAGACTGGTCAGTTGGTGGGAACCCTGGGTGCAGGAACACAAGGCAGTTGGTGCCAAGTGAACAGGTCAGCATATCCCAGCTGTGCTGTGCTCTGAGCAGTGGAGCTCAGTTACCTTGAGAACAGCTCAGCAGGAAGACACTTTCAGGAGGAGCCCTGGCACCTCTGTGTGGCATTTATGTATAGACATCAGCAGGACTGTGTACCTGGAGCATCCATTGTCTTACACTGACAGTAGGAATGATCAGGGTCTGTGAGACCCTGGAGATATCTTTGCACTTCACTCACCACAGGGGAGCCTTTTGTGCTGTGCCAGTGGGCCAACAGGCCAGACAGCAGCTGCACTTGTCAAGGGAGTCCTCTGCAAAAGGTCAGAAATGCTTTCTGCTCAGATCTTTACCGTGGCAAAGGCAGGCTGCACCGCTTTGTGTTGTCTTCTAAACAAACAATTGCACTTCTCTAAAATAACTCACCTTGTACTGTGCTCAGTTTTCAGTGCAGGGATGGATGCTCCAGCACAAAATCCTTTGAGACATGGAGGTATCCTAACATGCTCATTTCATTCTTACTGTGAGCTTTTCCTGTATGTGAATTGTTTACTATCATGACACGAGCACACAACAGCTCCAAAATGAGATTCTTGCTGAAATGAAAAAGCAAATGTTAGTCTTGCACAATCAGACTTATTGTCAGGGCACTAAAAGACTTTAACAGCTCTAACCAGCCTCAGCTGGGGGTCTTCACCTACTCCTCTGCCCATGGACACAGAAGCCCCATTTCATCTCAGCCCTGGGCTGTCCATCTTTGCCTGAGCTATGCTGTAGGAGTACCAGTCTCCAGCTTAGCCACAGCCATGCCTGTGTCTGGCCATGCACCTTCTTATCTACACCCTGAACAGCAGACTGACTTCCCAGCTTGACCCCAGACCTGCCTTGTCACTGTGGACCTGCCCAGCAATCACTGGCTGCCATCACTGAACGTGGACAGATGATCAGCTTCCCAGCTTGATTTCAGAGTGGCCTCATAAGCACAAAGTTGCCTGATGAGATCTGGATTCTTGGAGAACCTAGTTACTGTTTCAAGGCCTCGCTCACTTTGCTCAGGTAGTGTGTGGCTGGGCCATGGCCGGAGAGGTCTCTATCCCTTAGAGAGCAGTTTGCCTTCAAAACTCACTGGCACTGAGGTGGAATCAGGCCTCATGGTGCTCCTTAAAGGCGTACAGGACTCCTAGGTATTAGAGATGGGACACACTGTGACATGAAACTAGCACATGATTCACTCAACTAATCTACTCAGTAAACTGGAAAGATATAATTCATCTAAATTACTACTGCAAAAGAAAAAAAGGGGGAAAAAAGTCATCTAAATGTCTAATGAAGTCCAACTGGAAATCTAAATGGATTATGTCTCCCATCAGGATACAAACAACAGTCTTGTTTCTAATCACCAGTGGTGGTATGAAAGTGATGGGTTTGCATTCCCCACAGCCCTGAAGGTGTTCCTCATGTATGCATGCATACTAGAGCAGCTCATTTCTGGAGCTCACCTCCTGTCCACACAGTACAGAGTTGCTGGGCAAGCTCCATTATCTACTGGACCTAGGATTTCATGAGCACCTTGCCAAACCATTCCATATGTAACCAAGGCTTCAGCAGAGGGCTGCCCACGATGCTGCCAATGGCACCACTAACTGATTTGCACGGACATAAAGCAATTATTCCCTTTGCAAAGCATTTTCATGGGTGTTCTTTGATTTGTGTGACCCCCTACTTTGCCCTGCCCTGATCCTCACTTGAAGGAAATGTTAAATACAGATAATCAGACAGGTATAACTAACTGTGGAGGCAAAGCAAGGAAGCAAGAGTAGCAAAACTAAACCTGTGGTCTCTCCCATTACCTGGCACACCTGTTGCATATTTTCAGGTGAAGGGAAAAAAATAATCACGATTTCTGTTATTTTCCAAGTATGATCTAATGGTCAGGCTAAAGTTTTCTTAATTGTAGTAAAATTAATTATCATTTTGTCAATACTGGTCCAGGGGTGCATGGTTGGTAGTCTTGTCAGAGATGCTGCCATCCAGATAACCAGACCATCAGTCCTGGTTCCACTCTATCTGGAAGCAAAGCTCAAACTGGCCAAAGAGCAAGGCTGACCCTTTAAACATGCACAACTGTGGGTATATCTACTTACATCTTGTCATTTGCTACAAATTTAAACTAAGAGAAGATTCTGTTATTTCTTTTCCAAGCCTATAATTTTCTAGTCATTTCCCTGCTCCCTTTCCCTTTACACAGGCTATTCTGTTCAACTGCTGCAAGTAATCTCCACAGGCACACAGCAATGATTTTGCCCCTCTCCCCACCATGCACGTTATCTCATTTTGCTTTAAAGGACCTCTTCTGGGTGGGGTTCTGCTGATCCAATTAAACATGCTTCTGTATCAACAGTGCTCCCAAGCAAAATATATTGACTGGTAAAGCTTTGGACCTACTTTAATCAAGTAATCTAAACAGGGCTTAAGCTTCAAAAGCTTGGTGATGCTCCTAGCTTCAAAGCTTTTACTTACACTGAATTAATTTATCCTGGATGTTCTAATGCTCCCAGCAACCCTATGGATTATAACGTTAGAGGTTGCAATCATGGCTCTGATAATATTCCCTAAGCTTAAGGCTGTATTGATCATAAGGTAAAAGCAGAAAGGAGAGTGGGGAACATGAGGAGGAAACAAAAGCATTTGATATGACATGGGAGTGGATCTGTACACCCCTGGAGCGGGCTGCTGGGAAAGAGTATCAGAAGGTGTTAACAGTTATTATCTCTCTTGACCAAAGATCTATTCTGATATGGACTGAGGGTAAAACACTGGGCAAGACTCATTCTTGCATAATATTGTAGGTGTATTATGCCGTGAATATAGCTCCTTAGCCAAAAGGAAGGTTGGTTTCAATTTCACACATAGTAGCTAGCACAGCATTGCTGCGTATCAGTACAAGTTACAGTATTAGTTCAGCTCCACTCTGGGAAATGGGAATAACAGTTTTCCCCAGTGCAAGTGAGAGCCAGAAACCATGGTGTGTAGTCATCAGATGATAAATTACATGCACTAATCACACAACTGATATACGCTCAGGAAACAGACCTAGTAGTGTCAGGTTAAGAGTTGGACTTGATAATCTTAAGGGTCTTTTTCAATGTAGATGATTCTATGATTCTAACATTCTCATCTTTACAAACCAACATGTTTACATTTGCAACAACCAGCAGGGCTCTTCCATAGACCCTGGCTGATGCACTGAACACCTGTGCAAACACATGTAAATGTCTAACTCAATGTGCACTATAGTCTAAAGATGCCATTAAATCTGATATGGCTGACCCTCATTAGTGGTAAGATAAACATGTCAGTGTTTGCTTAAACAAATATAACTGCACTCACTGCAGGCATGTAGGCTGGTGGCATCTAGCAGTTGTATTAGAAAGACACAGAGCTGGCATCCTTTGTCTCTGTTCCCCTTGGCAGCAACCCAGGGGAGTCTATATGGGTAGTCCCATCCTGGCAGGGCACTGTCTGGTGAAGCCTGCAGATGGTCTTGTCCAGCACCAGTGGGTGGCAGAAGCCCCTCTCCAGGTAAATCCCATAATTTCTTCAGTGGCCTTGCCTGTCTTCCAGAGATTATAATGAAAACAGCATATTGATGAATGAATGAAAAGAGCAAAGATAAATTTAACTTTGTTATTAGGTAGCCAGGTAAAGGCTCACACTATTTTCAATACAGACTATCTCCTGCTTTATGAAACTCAAAGCCTATGAAGCGATTTCACACAGAGAGCTCTGATTACTACAGCAATAATTTCTTCTAACAGCCTTTCAAACACTATTAATAGAAAAAATATCAGTTGAAACCATCTTCCCATCACACAGAAAATATCAATGTTCACAGTGGGAACTTTAAAAATCCATCTGA
Organism: Indicator indicator; assembly: GCF_027791375.1. NCBI lineage: Eukaryota > Metazoa > Chordata > Aves > Piciformes > Indicatoridae > Indicator > Indicator indicator. Next base: position 347,077 of record NW_026539191.1, read on the forward strand.
TTAGTTAATGCCAACAATTATTAGTGATCTGTCAATTTACATTTCTATTGTCCTCCATTCATCTCAGTCTCCACATACTGTGCAGTGCACATCATTTAAAAAGTAATTTTCCTATGCTGACTGGCTAGGGATGATTTTCTGTCCTGCTGGCAACTGGCAGTAAGTAAAACAGGAAACTTCTGCACATTTTCCTGTGACAGGCTCCCATCTTGCTGCTTACCACCAGCAGACAGCATCTTTAAGGACACAGAAAATGGCTTCAAGAAGGAATCAGGGAAGAAATAGCAAGAAGAGAGTCACTTGTTTGTTGGGTTTTTTACTTATATTCTTCTCTTATTTCTTAAATTTGGGCACACACAGATGGCAACTTTTCTATTGCTATCACAGCAGAGATGACCTCCCATGAGAAGAGACACAAAATGGAGCTAAAAAGTCAATGGTGGTCTAGGTAAGATACTGACAGTTCTGCACCTGGTGTTCGGAAGGCATCACGACTTCTAAACTGTTTCTTTCTTTCAGTCTTCTAGTGTTGAGAACCATATTCCTCCAAGGGGTAAGGTAAAGCAGCCTCTGGCATTTTGGCATTCCTTCTCTGAGCCCTAATTAAGTTTGAATGCTATTTATAATACTATTTAAATTGTGATTTACTATATTTTGGCCAGCCTAAGCTTGCTCCATTTTGCACTTAGATTCCAGAATGAGCTGAATTATTCCATAGGCAGTGATTAACCTTTCCTGAAGCAGGGTTAATATGGACTGCAGCTGCCAAAGATAAAGCTAGCTAGCGGTGCAGCTAGCTGCACTAGCCCCTGCTTCTCTTGCAGCTCTCCCACCCTATACTCAGAGATCTCTTAAGACATACCAAGACATTTAGATATCTGCATCTCAGTGGAAGGGAGAGATTGACTTTTAGCTCTGCAAAATCTGCCTCTCAGGTTCACAGGTGCTGGAGAAGACTGAGGAGACTCAGTCCAGCTGATCAGGTTTGCTTAAGGTCATGTAACACAAACTCAGCCCTGAACAGATGTGGAGTCCTGCATACATGTCTGACTTTGCAGCACAGTATGCTTTATTCTATTTTATTTCCAAAACCCTTGGAAACTGTATATAGAGAATAGACATCTGGACTCCTAATTTCTGTCTCCCTGCTCCTGCCTCCCTCCCTCCCCCCACAAATAGTAATCCCTTTCTGGGCTGCCTGCAGGAGAAAATGAGTCTGCTTGTACCTCCTGTGTGCTGCTGCCAGGCCATTTTATGTAAGCATCCTTTTCTGTTCTCCATGGCAGGACAACATGTCCTGTTAAGCCAGTTGTTTTCTTTAATCTCTGACCACAAACACACAGATTACATTCCATTCTGCCACCGGTGTTCAGTGGGTAACAGCCATGCTGTCAGATCTGTGCTGCTTTCCCTGGGCTGTGCTGATCACTCTCCTACTGAGCACATGGCACTGGCTGGGATAAGCCTTCCGTGCCCCCCTCTACCCTAGGCTTTGATATATCAGGTTGCTCCACTCAACCCTCTACAGGAAGCTTTAGTGTCATCCTTCTACTTATTCAGGGGTAGGAGAACATCACCATAGGCAGGCTGGGCTCTCTGTGGCTGTGGTCACATTTGGACCACAGGGGCTCAGAGAAGGAATGCCAAAATGCTAGAGGCTGCCTTACCTTACCTCTTGGAAGTCCCTCCTCTGCCCTCAGAGTTTTCTGGTGTCAGTCCTTCAGGGCAACTCCCCCAGAGTTGTCAGAGGTTGGAGAAGAGGTTTGAAATTAAATCCAGCTACCACTCAAGTTCTGTGTGGCCCCATTGCTTCAAACAGCTTAGGGACAATGCAACCAAAATGCCATAAATGTTTCTCTCTGACAATTCCCCACCCCCAGGCCTTCCCTCCTTCCACTGGTGGAGCTCCTTATAGGATAGGAGATGGAATTCTATAGCTTGAGATCAGTCATCAGCTAGATTTTATGCAATGTCTTCACTTGTAGGGCTAGATGTGGGAGGGATAGGTGTTTATCCACATGGATAAACATAGCTGGATTTGCTATGTTGCTGCAGGCTCCATTTACCTGGGGAGATTTGGTTTGGCTGCAAACTCAGTAAGATGGGGTTACAGGCAAAATTTCACTACGGGGTAAGTCAAGAGAGTGTGTTAGCAGCAGGAGGGGATCAATTAGGATGCATGATCATATCAGACATGCATGTGACTCCTCACAGACAGAGAGCTGTAGGCAACATGATTTCTTTAGGTGCAGGTTGCTTCCTTCCACCCACGTTGAGGCTTCCAAACCTCACCATGTTTGGCTGCACCATGGCTGAAAAAAAGACTCATATCTTGTGCAGGCATTGAAACCCTTGCTGATTAGCAGCTACCTACACCGTGCATCAGAGCCCATTTTACCTGATTTTCATTGTGGTTGGTAGTAAAGGCATCAGAGCAGTTCCAGAGAAGATCACGTTTCCTTATACTGAAGAGGAAACGGGAGTTTACTGAGGGCTTGCAGTTTTCCAAGTTCCTGATTGCTCATTTTGTATTAAAGTGCCATCTTCAAGCAGATAGTAGCAAGAGCTGGGGAGAAACATCATGGTTCGTTCAGTCATTAAATTAATAAATACAAGGAAAGGGTAGACAATTGGCTGTTTCCTTTACTTAGTGCTTTATCATTTGACCTTTATGTCAGGAGATGAAGAACAGTGATATTTTCACAGAATTGTCAGGGTTGGAGGAGACCCCAAGGATCATATAATTCCAACCTCCCTGCCATAGGCAGGGACACCCTCCACTAGATCATGTTGCCCAGAGCCACATGCAGCCTGGCCTTAAAAACATCCAGGGACGGGGCTTCTACCACCTCTCTGGGCAACCTGTTCCAGTGTCTCACCACCCTTATGGTAAAAACTTCTCGACATCTATTCTAAACATCCCCTCCTCTGGCTTGGATCCATACTCCCTAGTCCTGTCACTACCCGACACCCTAAAAATGTTCCTTCCCAGCTTTCTTGTAGGCCCCCTTCAGATATTGGAAGGCCACAAGAAGGTCTCCTCAGAGTCTTCTCTTCTCCAAACTGAACAACCCCAACTCCCTCAACCTGTCCTCATAAGAGAGGTGCTCCAATCAGTTGTACTGGCAGCTCCAAACTGAATTTAGGGGGCTCATATTGGGAAATTTGCTTCTTCTCAAGCTCAAGTTGAAGCATGGACAACTGAAATAGCGCTGTGAGGAACAAGCCCACAAATGGGGATTGATGCCCAGCTCTACCTCACATCAGCATTGCGTGAACCTGGGAAATTCATCAGCTTTCTGCACTGATGGCATCCAACAGATTGCTTTACCTAACACCAACACAAACCTCTAACAGATGTACATTCACTGATTTGAACGCACCTAGCAAACCTGAGAAGGCTGAAAAAGGATATCTACGACCAGTTAACTGCATTTATTCTACAGCTTTCTACTGGATCGCCAATCTACGTTGATCACACCAGGATCACACCTAATATAACCAAATCCTGAGCAACAGAGCAGGCTGCCCCCCAGGCTGTATACTGAACTGCTGTTCACTTTCTTTCCAAGTATTTGTCTTTCTCTCATTTTGTCTCTCTCATTTCTTTTTTCCTTTCTTCGTGCAGAGAAGAGAAATGATTGCTAATGAATTGCAAGCATGGGGTAGGGAAAGATCAGTTAATATGGCCCAAGTATTCAGCAATACAAATACATTAAAGTTTTCAAGCAATGAATGAAAATTGACCCAAAGAGCAGGTTCCACTGAGAAAACATGAGAGAATGTAAATTAATGTGACTTGATGAAACTTGAAATGTCATAACACAGCAGGGCATACAACACATCAGAGGAAATGTGAAAATTACACTTTTTCCTGAAATCATATTTTTCAGAAATAAGTGGCTTTTAAATTATTCTAAAAATATAATAAAGGAATTAGTGTCAAGAAAAGGTTATTGTTGTTTATCAGACTGCAGGCTCAGTCCATGACAGCTTTTCACAAATATCTCCTTTTATTCCTCTGACTGTGCAATGGGAAAAGAAAAATCCCAAAGTCTTTCTATTTATCTGGTTCCCTCTCATTCTTCACTTTGCACAAGTGTATCTGTGAAGGTGTTTGGAGGGCAAATGGCATTGTTAGCTAGTTGATTTTTTTACCTTTTAGCCATCAGCTTTTATCCAAAACTTCTAACGCTCAAAACCAAAAAAAAACCCCAAGAAAGGTCACTTGGAATTAGCCTATCTTCTAACAAAACTTACTTAAAAGGGAGGAATAAAGAGGAAAAATCAGGAGACAGAATTAAATAGTTACGCAGGCAAGTTTCCAAAACCAAGCAGAAAATGTAACATTTTCTCCCCCATCCGCTCTGTCTGTATTTGTTTGGTGGATGACTGGCCCATATGTTGATAAAGTACTCCCTGTCATTCTGCCATGAGAGAGACCAGATTTTTCTACTGGCCTCCATGCTGGAATATGGTCCTCACAGTGATCTACGACAACATAGAAGGGAAAGGATTCCTTCACTATACTGCGCCACACAGCCAGCAGGCAGCACGACAATAGGTCTCTTTGTCCAGTGCAGAGTGACTTACTGTACGAAGAACACTGAGAGCAGGGGGCTGCAGACTGAAAGGAGGAATTGCCACACACCACAAAATTGTTGGTTTGGTCCTCTGACTGCAGTTACCACTCATGGAAAAGGGACCCTCAGCCTCTTTCACACCGAGTGAAGGAAGCTCCACAGGAAGACTGTGTATTGGATTCTGGCTGCCAGTGGCTATCCATTATGGAGTATGTCCTAACTGCCCCTGTGCCAAGCACCGCCTCCAGACTGCTCCAGCTCAGATGCTTTCCTCAGACTATTTCTCAGGTTTTTATTTCCACAATCTCTCTAGCCCTCTTTCTCTCAACTGAATTAATATCCATACAGGAGGGATTAACAACAGCCTGTGTCCAAGTAGGGAAATGAAAATATTTTTACTCCACTAGAAGAGAGTGTCTAGTTAGCAGAATAGTCTGCAGTGACTAGAGGATACCTGAGCACAAGGTGTTCCTGATGCATCCCAGCCTTTTTTCCTGTTGAACTGCACAAAGGTGGGATGGTACTGTCACAAAGAAAAAGTCAGCAGGCTCCTGTGTACTGAAGCCTGCTCATACACAAAAGAAATAGAAAGTAAAAAGAGAGAAAAATAATTGCAAGTACAAAACTTAAAAAACAGACTGGAAAGAAGAAATACAGTAGGTCAGTAAAACTATTAGATGGCTAATTAAATAGTACATTACATAATTTCACCTATTTATTCTTGTATAATAGATAAGATTAATTTCATGAAATATAATAATGACGAGAAACAAAATTTCAGGTTTGGTTTGTTTTGTTTGTAAAATGAATGTAGGAATCTGTCTGTAAAGGAGAAGGGGGGGAACAGGTTAAAGGATATGTTATCACTCGTGGTGCGCTCAGAAAATTTGTAAATGCAACTTGGTTAGCTTTGGTGCAAATAAGCAGAACATGAAGCTGATTGGTTCATTTTCATCGGTCAACGACAGAAGTAGAAATGTTTAGTGAGAAGTGGTTGCAAACCTTTTGTGTCTCAGCCCTGATAATTGGTTTGCTTTTTTTTTTTTCATATTTGAAGTTGTATTCTGAAACATGAGACCACTGTAAAGCAAATGACCAACAATACAATAGTTGTGCCATCCTGAACACAAAAATGCAGCCTTTCAGAAAAACAAACAAACAAGCAGCACCTCAACTAACGGAAAATATATTCTAGATGTTAAAAAAAAATTGAATATGACTAAGCAAATGATAAATAGGAATCAAAGGCTTTTTCTGAACATTTTCCTGGCATGGCTCATATGTAGTTTCTCCAGCTGGGTTGCAATGTAAATTATAGTTGTTTTTTCTTGGTAACGTTTGTTACATATTTATAATTTGTCTACAACTGACACAAAGTGGAGTCTGAGGAATGAGACCCTGAATAGTCCTATGCCTTCTATTAATTATTGGCTAAAGCATACAGACAGAAGAGCCATCCACATTAGAAATAAATGCATATATTAATAATAAATCCATATTTTCTTCGTATTAGAACTAAATTTTGATTACCAATTAAAAATATGATTGGGTAGTGTTGTCTGGTCACAATCCAATTATTTATTTTGAACATGTAAGATGCATACATCTTATTAGATAGGAGAGACCTCTGACAACAAAAATAAGCCAAAATTGGCTGAGCACTCAATGGAAAAAATAATGATCCATGTTACCTATCTTGTGTACACTGAAGCAAAGGCTACTGACACTGCACAGCACAGATTGCTCTGAGGTTGAGCACTGGCACCCAGCAGACTGACATTCCACTTTAAGTACATCTACAACACAAATGGATGGCATGAGGTATGGCTGTAAAGTAGCAGTTACTATATCAAAACAGAATGCCAGCTTGGTCCCTCAAACTGAACTCCTACATGTGCCAAAATGCCCACGTCTCCTTCTTACCCTGGTGTGCTGTACAAGAGGGGTCCTGATGCATGGGCAGCTCCTCCAAATAGTTGGTATTTGTGAGAGTTGGCTTTCCACAGCAGGAGGTAGAGATCTATGGCAGAGGGCATATCATTCACACAAATGCAGACACACAGAGGGCACAAAAGCTTTTTTCTGCCAGCTTCACTGAAAGACACAGCTTCTCAGGGTTATTGGCATGAGAAAAAACTGTGTTCAGGCACTCAAGGTCATATTTTTTTCAACCAGTACCTTGACACAGCAGGTTAATGTGGGGAGCATTTGGGCATGCAGAAATTGCAGTAGGTAGGAAGGGAAATTCCTTTTCAAAGGAGATGGTTGTTGAAGAAGAGGACTTTCAATTCCATAAAATGCAGCAGAATATGAAGCAAAACCACCTTCCACTTATTTGGTAGAGATAAGGTAAAGAAGCCAGTTTGCTTTTGTAGTCCTCATGTGTGATGTCTCCAAGACCCCTTTTATTTACTTATTTATATATATATCATTTCTGAGAAATAGGATTAAACTTCCCTACCACCCATGTTCGACTCAATACATTATTGTATTACTTTCTACACTCTTCAGGGCCAGTGTTTAGACAGGACTTCTGAAGTATCTTGCCCATGTTTCCCAAAGGAGGAGTCAGTGGCCTGTGGAAAACCTCTTCTGTCTCAGAAAGCCAGGAGACCGCACACAGTGTTTAGTCTTGCCTTGTTGTAAACAAACCTTACAAATGACCTTTCCCTGCTGGTAGATTCTTGCTGCTGGAAGTTATTTCTAAAGCAGTTTTATGTCTTGTCTATATTTACACTGCAGCCCCATGTATCTGCTTGCATGTGAGCTCTACGAGTGCTTTCCTTTTTTCCTGGTGGGATGAGGTATGTTCCTGAATGAGGAGTTACTGTTACTAGGACATTTCCAGAAGGATTAATTCTGGCTAGTTTCTTATAGCCATACCCCTTAAGCTCCCTGGTACTCTTACCCTGGTTTTGTGTGGCAGCCCTTGTTTCTTGCTTAGAATCATCAATGCCAGAAGACACATTAACATCCTGCAGTGCAAACCGATTTTTTAGAAATAAACTCCTTTCATTGGTAGCAACTGCAAACCACAAGTGGAAACTAAGCATCTGGGTGAGCTACACCTCAGAAGAACTTAAGAAGATGAGCCACTGGGGAAAATCTGAGCCAGGAGTACAGATGCCTGCTTTATCAATCCAGATTGCATGGTATCAACAGTTATGCCCATACAGCTGGGATCACTGGTAGGAAACAGCTCTTTGAAAGCTTCTCCACCAGGTTTAATGAGATCCAACCACAGCAACTATGTGCACATTGTGGAAGTTTTGGGATTGGTTTCAAGCAAGTTTTGGAAATCAGATGAATTACAGAATGAAAAAACAAACAAAATCTGAAAGGGGTTAAAATACTTTACAGTTGCTTAATAGAAAATGTGACATATTAACTTTTTTTGTTGTTGCTGAATAATTGTGCATGTTCTTTGGAACATTTACTCTTGACATATTTTTACAGAAGCTGTTCCTAAAAAAAAAATATTTTTTGCCAAGAAATTAATAAAGTTATATGATTTATGCAATCACATGAAAAATTATTTATCCAGATGATACAAAATTTATAGAGGGAAGAGGTAACCTCTTAAAGTCTCCAAGAATATTGGTTTCCCTAGGATCAGAATTTCATTCTAATCTCTCAGTCTCAGACATACTCTGGTAAATTGTTAATTATTGTATATGTGCTAATTTAACTTACAATCATCTAGCTCATAAGTAGCTCTCACAATAGTACAAAGGATTCACTATTTTTAAGCAATAAAGACTCAAAAAATTTTTATGGCATTTTGGATATTGCAGTAGCCTTTAAAGAGCTTAGTGATGATACAGGTGGAATTGAGGTACAAGTCTCAGGTAATATTTTGTGGCCTTTGATGCTTGCTGTTACTAGCATGTTTGGCTGCCTTCCTCCCTACTGAGTCTATAAGCCGTTTGCACAAAATCACTGAGGTCCTGTAGTATGGTATTACAGCATCTCTGTCAAAAATAATATGCAAATCCCATTCCTCAAAATGAAAGACATTAAAGGAGATCTCTGTTTAAAAACTATTTAAAAGACTGTCAGCCACCTTCATTTTACTGTCACCTGCCTGGAAAGCAATGAAGAGAACACATACCTGTGATTATGAATAGTAGGAATGAAGACAGGTCAGGCTGTTTTTTTCCTCAGGAGCACGGGCTCATTTCCATCAGGCAAGACTGCTGAACGCTGGCCCATATCATCAGAAGACACCATGCTCCCACTGCAACCTGTACAAAATGGGATGAACCTAAACTTATTTCTCATTCTCTAGATATATCTCATTCCTTGCCACTGCTTCATTTCCTTTTACTATGCCACTTCCCACACTTCATTTGCTAGCCACTCTAGCAGCAGCAGCAGCAGCAGGAGGTCCCTCTCCATGTTAGGCCATGTTCCTCTCCAAAGCAGGTTTTGTAGTTGTAGTGTTATACATACCACAAAAGCATCTATTTCATGCTATTCCTCCCTCCCTCAAGCTCTCTCTCACATTCCCTCTTACTCCCAGTCTTTGTTCTTTCAATTTAAATATTCCTCCTATATATAATTTCCACCACTCATGTTGTTTGTGTTTTGCTAACCTGCTGCTTGCTAGCACTTCAAAGCATGTCTTTCCTCTGCATGTGAAGTCAGCAGTGGGGTTTGGGTTCCTAGTAGTAGCTATTGATGCTGTTGCAGTCAGATATGCTAAGAGGTATCACGTGTCCTTCCTTTGTATCCTTTCAATCAGGATGCAGTTCACCTAAGTCATATTGGCCATCATCTTGTGAAATCCTAAAGGATTTTAAAGTAGCACTAGGCAGCCATGTTTCAACACATAAATGGCTCCCCAGTTGTGATCAGACACTTTCTTTCCCCAAAATTCCACATTATCATTTGTTACCAGATCTTATAACTGGATCATGTCCAGTATTGCTCACAAATGTGCAGTGGGCAGTATCTTAGTGGTAGAAATCCTCATTGCTCATGTGCAGTCACAGAAGCTTCATGAAAGTTGCCAAAGCCCAAGGAACTATGTGGTTTATTATGTCAGCTCAAGACATGACCTGCTGTTGTAAACGTGTGCATCTTCTCATGTCTATAGATTGCTTGTGAATGTCTTAAGAGCAAAATCCTTGGAATAAGGATGGTTTTCTCAGCACAGGGTGTGCGTAACAAAATCTCAAGTACATCCCCCAAAGGATTGTCCAATTATACTGGTATCCTGGTTTTGGCTGGAATAGAGCTAATTTTTCCCTCTTAGCAGCTAGAGTAGTGCTGTGTTTTGGATTCAGTATGGGATTTGGTATGAGAAGAATGATGATAGTATACTGATGATTTTAGTTGTTGCTAAGAAAGTGAAGACTTTTCACACTTCCATGTCTTGCTAGTCTGCATGTGCCCCAGAAGCTGGAAGGGAGCATAGCCAGAGCAACGGACTCAAACAGGCCAAGAGAATATTCCATATCACACAACATCATGCTCAGCAGATAGATGAGGGTTGGCCAGGAAGCTCTTTGTCTTCCAGATTGCAGTTTCAGGTTTTTCTCCTCTGGGATTGCTAGCTGGGAATGGGCTAGGCATTGGTTGGTGGGTGGTGAGCAATAGCATTGCATATAACTTGTCTGTATGTTCTATTGGTACTTCTATTATAATTGTTATTTTAATTTTATCTTATTTCAATTGTTAAACTATTCTTATCTCAACCCACAAGTTTTACTTGTGTTTTTTTTTTACTGTTCTCCCCTTCCCATTGGGAGGGTGGAGGAGTGAGTGAGCATCCGTGTGGTGCTTAGTTGCTGGATAGAGCATCTTACCTATCTTTCTCTGTCACTTGATTAACCATTCCGTAATATTCTGTTTGGAGGTTATATTACCCATTTTGAACTCAGTGATAGTGTTCACAGTGCCTTGAATGGAACATGGACTGGATTTCAGCTTCATGTACAAATTACATGTAACAAGAGCCTTTTGACAGTCTTTCAAGTTCTTCCATTCTTTTCAGAGTAAGTTAAAATGTACCTTCTCAAGAGAAAAGTACCAAATTGCACCAGATTTTGCCAACCTTCCCTGATAAAATGTTGAAGTTGAGATCAAGTATATCCTTATATTTACTAGTCGATGATGATGCTATGCATAGATAGATAGACAGATATTCATTAATCTTGCATAAATTATCATATCCTAGTAACTATTTATATTAAAAGATTGAGTTGTGCTCAAACACCTGTTCCTATGTTGTGGATTCGATCCTGTATTTATATACATGTATATATATCATGTATTTATCAGCAGGAACTTGGGGACTAAATTATTGATAAGGGGTAGACAGGTAAGAGGGAAATAAATGGTCCTGAATGAAGTCCAGTAAAACCATACTGCTGCACCATATATACCACAGAAAGATTGCTTTTGGCTATTTCAAGATTATTCCAGTGCTCTCCATTGCACCCTTCTGTCTCTCATGAAGGCAGACTATTTTCTTCAGCATCTACCTATGATACCATAAAAATTGTCCTTCTCCCACCTCCCGAACCCCTGCCCAAGATATCTGTGGCTACAAGCATCATGGAAACAAAATGTATTGTTTGTCTGTTTGGAGAAAGGAGGCATCTTAGATTAGTAGGAATCTGTTGTCTCTAGCTTGTACAGACTTTTAAGGAATGGCCTGCCACTCATTATATGTCTACAACATGGAGTGCAGAGGGGTTGTCCCACTGGGGGCCCAGGGGTGGTTATTACAATACAAATGTTAGGTTATGCAGGTTCGTGGTAAAATGATGAACTGCACAGCCATGTGGCATCATTTATCACACAGCTTTTGCTTCAACAAACAAAGCATGGAATAGAATAATTTATAGAGATGTATATTATTTTTTTTCTCCCTTTTCATCTTCTTTAGAGAGGAAATTTATACAACACTATGGTAAATTGTGACTAAGAATGTTGGTACCATTAAAAAACAGGGCTGCAGAAAAAGTATCATTTCACAATCTTAAAACGTCTAAGAAAGCTTCATTAGAGGAAGCTGAAAAATACTTGATCATAATGTGCCCTCAGTCTAGGATGCTGATAAAATAACATTCAACACTTGAACATTTGTCTGTAGCATTAGGATTTTTAAATTAATCAGCTTTCCAGCTGCACTACAATCTATATCTGTATTTGTAATTCAGTCATTACAGACAGGAAACTGTATTTAGTAATCTTGCTTATTCCTCATGCATCTTCTTGACAGACAGATGGAAGCTGTACATCTCCCTGAAGCCAGAGGTCCTCTCACACATGATAAAACCTTTCATGAAAACCAACAAAAGACCAACAAAAATGATCACCCAAAGTCAATAGTTCTGTGATAGCAACACACAGGAGAGCAGGAAAGGGTGTGAAAAGGAGTGGAAGAGTTTGATGGGAAAGGATCTGAAGGGTGGACCAGGACCCACAAAGGGATGCAGAAGGCAAGTCTGAGACCTCTGGGAAGCAGAGAGAAAAACAAGGCAGTTTCCCACAGACCTGAACACGCAGATGGCCTTTGTCTCTCACTACATCTGTCTCCCATAGGGAAAAGTCTGGCTTCCCATCTCTTGGGTCATCAAGAAGGAGGGGGCTTGCTAGGGCATGCGTGACTGGGAGCTACCAGCTCCTCCTCACAGCCAGCACTTACTCTGCTGCTAAATGCAGTATGCTTTGCCATTACCTAGCTGTAATTTGTTAAATCATTATAATGAACTTTATCACTATAAAGAAAAGCTTCAGCTGCAGAGTTGAAAGGCTTATTCCAAATGTGAATATTGCATATGAAAGAATTTCTCTTGTTTCAAACTATTTGCATTTCCCTTACTTTCTATTGATCTCATTGAACAGTTCCCAGATCAAAGGCACACTGGTAAACGAACACCCAAGCTAGCAATATGCAAGTGCTGTTAAGAGAGCAGTTTAAATAATAGTTCAAGGATTTATGGGATAACATGATTAATGATTATGGAAATATGATGATATAGTGTGCTGTGATGGATGGGGAAGTTGGATAAGGCCAAGCTTAGATGCCGGAGTATGGGAAATAGTAATACAGCTTGTAATCCTGGTACATATGATGCTTAGCTGTTAGGAAATGTTAGTGTTCATTTTTGCCCTCTGATAGGAACTCAAACTGCAAAGGATGTTGTGTGTAACATTTATCTTGTAATGAGGTAGGAAAAAAAAACTCCTGCTAACAGTGCACTGTAATAGCAGGACTGATTCAGAGGCAGTCACCTTTTTATTAAAAAAACCCTTTCAAATTCCCACAAAACTTACTCAAAGCTCATTCTGCTGATTTCATTAACACCTGAGAGAACTACATGTAACACATTAAAAGAGAAAAAGATCTGTTGCAGCACTGACAGTAGTTTGCATACAGACAAGTTTTCTGTGGTTGAGAGGTTTTTAACCTCAAATTCCAGCAGTCAGCACTAGTATATCACAGGAGATGAGAAAGGAGAGGATCAAACTGCAGGCTAGAGCTACTCCATGGCAAAAATATTGCAAGCTCTTGGAGCTGATACTCTGTTCAAAGTTGCATGAGGTTCCTAGTCACTCTGTGCTGGTGGGTGACACAAATCCTCCTCCACTTTCAGGAATTTTTTGTTTAAGAGCTCATGAAACAGAAGATAATATTTGAAAAACGAATAAAAAGTATTATAAAATGTGAAACATCAGCAGACAATTTTCCAGGTGAAAGTTAAATCCTCACTGTGAAACCCCAGTCCAGGAAAAAGGAGTGTGAAATTGTTGCTGGCTTTGCATGAACAGGATTCTATGTTGGTTTTTTGGTTTGGTTTGTTTTTTCTATCTATTTCCTATCTTGAATATAGTTGAATATACACAGGATCCTACACTGCATTTGAGATACATGACTTCTGTGTGCCAGATACTTGGTTGCTGTAAGTGAGGGGATCTCATTAGGATTTTCAGTTGGGTTGCAGTAGATGACAGCTATTAGGCCCAGAACTGTAGATCCTATCATTAGATGGTTGTGGTATGACAACAATTGTCATAGCTTTAAAAACAGTGAAGTG